>NW_027130511.1:12255000-12277500 GCF_026122565.2 Emydura macquarii macquarii
ACTATCTGATGCTCTCCTAAGATTCCGACAGTTTATCTCCTTTGGTTTTCATATGGTTAATGCCTCTGATTTCTACTTTCTCTTATCATTGCATCTTGCTTTCCCAGTCTTTGACTTGCAAACAGGTACCCACAGTGATATCCACGGGTAATGAGCAAGCTGCAGTTCTGCATCTCAACAGCAAAGCCTTGCCAATTATATTAAAACTAATTATGAACCTCCTCCCCAGTAAAATCACAACCACATTTGAAAATGATCCACATCCTGAATAGAACATGGGTTACATTTTCAGCAGAGTCCCTATGGAGTTAAATTTAAAACATCTTTCAGTTGAAAATACTCCTGCAAAATAAATGGCTCTAGTGTAGCAAGCAGTTTTTAGTGTGGCTCACCTACATTCTAAAAGTAAAGTTCACATACCTTTACAAAGACAATCAGTGAAAATGAGATCAATTTTAGCATTAAAACATACTTTCATACTGCATTACTTTTCTACCAGCTATATCATTTTACAGTAACTATTTTATTAATCTGGTATTGTTACAGAGCGTAAATCAGGATTCATAAATGATCAGTTCAGATCCTTTGGGAGGGAGGAATTACATGTAAATAATCCCTTTAATGTACGCATTGCCTCTAAGCATTTCACACAGCAATAAATTGGTAAACTGAATATGAGCAATTAAGAAATTAAATGAAACTAATAAAAATGCGTATTTTTTTCTTGTTGGTTATTTTGTTTGGGGATTAGTGAATATGAAAAAAGTCACTCTAATTTTGTATGGAGGTAAACTGTAGAATTTTAATACACAATATCTGTCAGTTTTTCCACTATTGTATTTCAATCAAAATTCTCTTCTAGAATTACTTCAACATACCTTTCACTACATGCTTTGGATTATTAACTGTGAAGCTCAAGTACCCATTTCACATAAATGTAATGCTGCATTACATAGTGACTGACAACAAAGAAAACAGATTCAAAATGTGAACATTTACAAACCCTAAACCTACGCATGTGAAAATGATGCAACAGCGTGTTAGCTGTAGCTTGGCTCCACCCTCCGTACCTGTCAACCAACTGCTCCCACACCAACAGAAAAAAATCATGGGGAGACAGCAGCTTTGTCATAAGTAATACAGGAAACCTCAGGACTTGGAGGTATCATCCTCAGAGGCAGATATGCAGAAATATGTGGGATTTATGATTCGGAAGACGTGAATTTATCAGACACAAGCCTTGATCATTTTAACTTGTCTTTAAAGAACAAGCTAGAGACTTTGATTTGAAGGGCTAATGAGGAAGTGGCACTATACTCAGAAAACAGATAGTGATCAATGTCTGTGATGGATATCATGTAAGGGGTAATAGCAGGGGTTCACAATCACCCACATTTTGTGATACCTGGTCAATCTGGTATTTGCCAAGGGGAATGAGATGTCATGTGTGTACCTACAATTAAGGCTTTATTTCAAGAAGTGTCTGATGCAGAAGTTACAAAATTTTTATGCACAATATTACTGTAAAATAGTCCTTAAAGATGCTGTAAATAAACCAGCATTTTTTTGATAGGCTATGGATGGGTTTGTGACACAACTGATGTACTTGTAAAGTTCAAAGATGAAACACAAAATACTATTAATTTCCATTTTTGAGGCACTGGATTACCAAAATAGTTATGATATAATATTACTGGCAATCTTGAACTGGACTAGAGCTATTTCAAAACTGAGGCTACAGATTAGCTGCACCTTTATGGCAATGACAACAAAAATCCCTGAGAAAATCATTGCAACCCTGGTTGACAAAAATGGGCATAGCCATGGAACAATCCAATATCTAGAAGAGACAGTTTAACAGCATTCTTTATTTCAAGCCTGCAGTTTAGCAAATACACATTCTAAAAGGATATATCAGACAGAGAGGATCCCATATAAATTCACAGGTTGGGACTAGTCATTAGCCTATTTCAGATCTATATGGCTTTGTGAATAACAAATGCTTCTGGGTGAGGAGCATGCTTACTAGAGATTGCCCTACAAATTGTACAAATTGTTTACAACTTTTTGCAAGGTAACTCAGTACAGTCTTTTTGAGTTCATTGGATATTACAATTTGCTGCTGAGAAAATGGCACTTTCAGCATTTTGCAATTCACCAAAAATGTTAAGCACATGATGAAACTTCACTGACATCAATGGCACTTAAGCACATGCTTAAATGCTTTGCTGAAGGGGAATAGAAGAAGGAAGAAAAGCAATCCATTTGTGGGGGGAGGGGGATAAAACTGATTATGCTGGATATTCATGCTTCTTGGATGGCTGAAGACATAAAATGTGGGTTTCCAGTGTAGCCATGTGCCTTGTATTATTACTTACATAATCATTAATAAAAACATTGTGGAATGGACAGTGTTGAACGGTTTACAGTCCAGCCATGATTTATAACCTTCTCAGTACTTTGTATACCAAAATACCTCCATGAAATTGAGTTGTATTACTTCTGATTCTTTGCACATTTCTTTGTATGACCAATAACAGCAAATGACCACATTCTACAGTAACTGAGATTGATGATCAGTGCTTTCTAACATCCATAATTATGATGTATGCAGCAGGAAAGACAGAATTAGTTTCATATACTACCCTGATTAGTAGAAAAATGTTTTTTCTAAATGCGCTAAATAAGCCTGCCCAATATGGCCTGGAGGAATCAATACAATGCTAGGAGTCAGACGGTCCGGAGTTCTAACCCTGGCTATACCACACACTTGTTTTGACGCTCTCTCTGTCTTGGTTTGTTATTATGCATACAGAGTAGTCACCACTTAGAGAAATTGGTATTTGCCAATAGTTACCACACAGTAGAATCTGAGATGATATCATTTTTCCATTGCCTGTACTGAGAATAAGAAATACACATTGTAACTCTGTAGCATCTGGGTGAAAATGTTGACTTCTTAACAGTAACTACTGAATGTGACCCCTCTACGTGCTACAAAGGTGCATACAGTGTGCCAGATTCATCTCTCACTAACCCTAGTTTTACAACTGTGTAATCCTACTGACCTCAACAGAGCTACCCTAGATTTATATCAATTAAGTTAACAAAGAATCAACACTCGTATCTCTTTTTGTAATGGCGCAACTTTAAATAAAAACAGAGATTCTTTAAGTGTATCACAAAAATGCTGGTTTAGTAACTTTTTTTCTAATCCTTTTTATACCTTACTAAACAGTATTTGTAAACAAAATAATAATTCAACAATTATTAGAGTCAATAGGACAACTTGTGTGTTTAAAGTTAAGCCTGTGCTTAGGTGTTTTGTGGGATCAAGCCCACGACCAGTTACATTCACCCAGTCTGTTCCTTGAGGGGAATAACAGTAGTTTTAAAAGACTCTTTTCCTAATGTGTCACAAAATCCTTAATATTACACTAAAATATCTGAGATATATTTCATAACTTAGAAGTTTGGTTAAAAATGTAAATATATTACAATTTCAGTTGACTTTTCCACATCAGAGTCATCCTATCCTGCTGGTAGAAAGGAAACAAAGTCTAATTTGCCTTCTCATCCATCAAGCAGGCATGTCAATATAGTTTGCTAGGCCCCCTGTAGTGAGCAATGCTGTCTAACCACAACATGATAGTAACCATCCAAGTCAATGCTACAGTACATCTTCTTTGACTGAAAAAGTACAATACAGCATGGACGGGGAGATAGGCAGGTTAGTGTAAACTCCGTAAGAGATTAGTTTAAATAACTTTTTAAAGGAGAAATATGATGATTGATACCTTAGTTCAGTGTCATAGTAAAACATATTTCTATTTTAAAATATAATGAATAGTTTTCTATGTATTCATTATCTATATATAGCTATCTATATTTACTATATTAAATGTTAGGATCAATACACTAAATCATTAATATTTTAATGACTGCATATATCATCCATTTCACATAACTTAGTGTGTCTCTATATACTGGATTCCATCTAGCCTTACCATAGAAGTTTACAGATGCAGTATGTGGCAACTGTAACATTGTACTATAGTTTGTAGGATAAAAGATAAAAGATAAAATGTAATGCAGTGTGATAAGAGTAGGTGTTCCCGGAGTTATTGATATCTTAAAATCATCTTTATAATTTCTTATGTATCACAGATCTAAAATGAATATTTATTAATTATTTTGACAGAAACTTAATATTCTTTACTGTTCTGTCTTGTTCCACGTATTAGCTGAAGTGCCTAAAGGAAAAATACAGAAAAGCAAAGACAAGTTTAAAAGAAGTAATTGTATAAATTAGTAGAACAAGGAGAAAGAAAAGTTTCTTCCCAGTAGTGATGGATTGAAATGAAAACTTTTGCAACTACCCAATAAATAAGACGTGCATAAATGCAGCTATATTCAATCATCAACAAAAAGCAACAACTTCTCTAGAAGCTGAAACTTGCAAGAAGGATGCTATGGCATCAAGCAAACAGAAGTTCTGATGCTGCGATATTTTTCCCTGAATTGTTTCTTTTCAACAAAGGAAGCAAGAAGAAAGATGTCACAGCAATGGCAGCAGTCACACAATTTCCAAAATCGGTCTGAGAGTAACAGAACCACCATTCTATGGACAGTACCATATCTGAATGTCCATGAATTCCCCTGAGCTTGTTTGGCAGATTTCCATATACTTTCTTGTGGGTATATATTATATATATATAATAAAGTTTGCTGATGCTCAGTTCATTTACAGAACACACCATACTGCCTCATTAAAGTTTCTGTTTTATTCTTATGAACATTTTAACGAATAAAGAAAATACAATTGTAAATAAAGAAGAACAGTGAAATCAAGACTTAATTCTCATGCTTTTTTAACTTGCTCTTCAAGTTTATTTAGTGCTCAGGAAAGATGCTGGGCTAAGAACCCTGGAGATGAGGTCCTTTATTTTCCCATAGGACGGAACAGGTAGTAGAAGTACAAGCTTCTCCACACCATCCCAGAACTCTGACTTGGACAGACAATCTATGACAATGAAGGTTTCGTGCCTATTGAGTTCTTGGCCTTTCTATTGAGACCAAGGGCCCAAATAGTGTCAATTGTGGTGATGGAGTTTTGCCGGGGGATACCTCTTCACTATGATTTGAAATGCAACCAATATACTAGATGGACACTGAACCAAACACTTGCCCCAAATGCTTCTGAATTTAGGTTAAAAACAGCTTCAGAACTGATTTTTGTACCTGGTTTTTACCTCATTTAAACTGTGCCCAACCTCCATCCTGATCCCAGATCCTAGCACTCCATGAACTTGATCCAAAAGTAAAATTTGTGGTTTGGGCCCATCATCAAACTAATTTCACATGGTTTACTAAATAGTCTGTGAGACTGTAGCAGTTTTTTCACTCACGTATACTGGTTTTACATCAGTGTAATGCTATTGACTTCAGTGGAGTCACTTCTGATTGAAATTAATGTTGGAAAGGAGAATCAGACCCTAAAAATTACTGTTTGAGAAACGTTATGAAAATAAATCTTTTAAATTTTTCCTCACAGGATAGGGCCAACATTTTCAAAAATAGCCTTGGTTTTGGGTGCCCAACTTCAGACAATGTAAAATTGGACACTTAAAAACTGAGGCGCTGAAAACCAAAGCTTACTTCTGAAAATTTTGGCCTGAATATAAAATCTTTAAGACCTACATATGAAGTGGTGATGTTTTCCATAGGAACGAGGTCAAGGATCGAAGACTAATGCAGTTGACTCAAAGTACTAACTATTCATTAGGGTTAAGGCTGCCCAACAGAACTACTACTGTCATCAGGTGCTAGACAGCTTAGGACTGCCTACTATTATATGTTCTTGCTTTCTCTTAGCTCAACTCTCACCATAATATTTTTTTTTCTCTCAATGCTGAACCAGGATGCCAATGGCAGTTCTTTGCAACTACAAACATAACTTAAATGAGTGGCACTTGGGGGGGGGGGGGGAAATGAAATAAAGTTCTGTGTATAAGCCTCACCAAACCCTATGCCCACCAACAAAGGGAGTTCTTTGGATGTAATCTTGGGGCCTTTTCTGGGCCAGACTCTGGTTGTGTGGGAGTGGGAAATGGTGGTGCTTTAAAAGCAGTGGCAAATTAAGTTAGAATGCTGCTAATTTTAGTAAGTGAAGATGTCAGAACAAAAAGCTGTTTCAAATTGCATGGGCCTTAAAAATTTAGAAAGGCCTCTCAAATGGAGTAAAAGGAAGGGAGAAAACAACTTCATACTGAAAGGAAATTCAAGCCTAATAATTAGGGAAGAAGGATGAGCCTGTTAAAGGTTCAGGTTTCGCAGTCAAACTATTTTTCAAAACATTGGTGTATCACAAAACTGAACAATAAAAGAAATGCTCCTCCTGCTTCCATGGGAAGGAGAGAAGTTTTCTGATTCCCTTTTCCCTTGATCACAGAGAGGCGTGAAGTGAATATCCCAGTTCTGCCCACACCTCCCACTCACTCTTTCATTTGAATTATTGCTATTATTATTATATTCATTATTTACATACCACCTTGGATATGTAAGGCACTTTACAAGAAACTTAATTATGTCCCTATCCCAGGAAGCTTACACTGTAAATGAATGAAAACATAACAAAAGCCCACAGGAAAAAGTGCTCTTCAGGAAAACAGTTTTCAAAAGGATGGCAGATCATTTCTAGATAAATGTTGCACTGACATATTGCTGCCTAATACTTACATTTAGTGATCTTGGTGTTTTTTACATTTAATTAATTGCACTTGATGTAGGAATTGCCTGGTCCTCTAGCAAACTTCCCTATGTCATATTTGGGATGACAGGCTGCTCCTTCTCCCTGTGTAGTTCTCCAGTCCAAGTACAGATGTCTTTTGGAATGGCATCCTCCCCCACAGCTGTAGAAGTAGGATGAAGGCACAACTCCACCTGTGCTCTGCTGCTCTAGCTCCATTACTGACGTAGGTACACATCTGAGTGCATAGGGTTTAGAAGAAACCCTGCCTAGACTAAGGGGAAATCTTCAGGGATAAGCCATGCAACTGTCTTCTTTTGTAGGAGACTTGAGGGGCTTCTCTCTTTTTCTCTCTCTGTGGCATTTCTTCCCTCCACTGGTATCTTCTCTTTCTCTAATCCCATCCCTCTCATTCAGTCTCCTGAGGTGCCCACCAGGGACAGATAAGATACAGTCTAATTCACGTCTCTCCAGCTGGCTACTCAGGATGCTCACTATCTTAGATCATTCCACACTTATAAGCCACTCAGGGCGGGAGCTGAAGGAACAACCAAGAAATATGATTACACTAAGTAGTAGTCATTTCAAGGTGAGGGAGAAAAAAGGAGTACTAGGCATTAGCCGTTCAACCACCCAGAAACTGGGGGAAAGCAGCCTCTTGCAGGAAACAGGAGGTAAAGATGCTGGGGGAAGATTTTGATAACCAGCCCAAAAAGACAGGAACATAAACAGCTGAGTGGAGCGCCAAAGAAGCCGAGACTCCAGCCAAAGGCCAGAAGTTAGGCAGGCCCTGACTAGCTAGACATTACCTAGAAAGAAATGTTCGTAATTGGTAATTAACAATTATATCATCCAATGACTTCTTTTCACACAAGAATTGATATACTGTCCAGCAGCTGTTGTAGCGTTCAAGAATCTGTTTGTATGAGATAAAACAAGGTGGAATAAATAAAGACAGTCTATGTCACTGGCTGTTGCTACAGCTACTTCCCTATGTTCTTCCTGCAATGCTAAATGGCCATCTAGCCTCATATTTAAGAAATGGTCATTGTTTATTGCATTATTATGTATTTTTAAAAATCTTCTCAATTGGGATGAATTGTGCTTGGTTCTTAAATATTCACCAGGCTTACACTGTATAATAACAACTACCACAAAGCTCACAGACGTTGCAGCATGTCAGTGTGTTCTGATGTCTCACTATAGTGTCACTTTTAGTGCAAGAATCACATTTCCTATATTGCTGCTGTAATCAGTTAATTAATAGATAGCTAAACACAGATTAACTGACCCTAGATTTGGGGCTTCAATTTGTCAAGCTGAACTGACATTGCTTGATTTTCAATCCCGATATCACACTTATCCCAATTATAAATCATTACCCTAGTGCCAGCAAATCACTGCAGTCCATTCCCAACATTCTGAAGCACCCTTGTCTTGCCATAACTCTTGTCTTGTGCAGCACTCAGAACATTTAGAACTGGAGAGTACTTGTTGGCTTCTGCTGCAATATAAATCTCCCCCTCCCTCACAAGTAGCCCTTTATTCTTAACCAGAAGAGGTAGCAGACAGAAACAAATCTAACAAAAGACTGAACATATTTCTCCATCTGTTTTGCAGCAGTAAAACAGAATGAATGACCTTGTTTTAATTTCATTTACAGTAAAAATATAGCATTTACAGTATTTGAGTAAAGTGACTGTTTTATTTACGAATATTGATTTCTGCATAAAGATGATAATTTCTGCTCTCTTCCTCCCACTTGTTGGTGACTGAGCATTAATATTGGTTCTTAGATGAGTCATAGGAGGCATTACAAGAAACACTGCTGAAGGTATAACAAACATCTTGTTATTTAGTAGAACAGTGCCAACAAAGATGGGAATGGAATATTTCTCTGTGGGCTAGTTTTTACTCCCACTGAAGTCTATGAGAATTGAATTGGATCAGGTTGTTTTGCAGTTATTCATGGAGCTCTAAATTAAGTATAAAACAAGACAAAGTATTCTATAATATATTGACTCAAGAGCTGAGTCTAACTTCTCTGAGAAGAGCAAGGTCTCATACCCATTTCCAACACTTCAACTACAACACCTTGCATTTCTTCTACCTCTAAAAATATTTTAAAGTGAAAGTGAAGTCTGAAGTCCTCTGTTTTCTCCACAGAACAGGAATAGCAGTATATCTTTTCCACGCTGCTCCAACAATATGCTTCAACCTGACGTGAAGGGACCACTAATAAGGGTGAGATGGTAGTTCACTCTACATGGCCCATTGACTGCCAACAAAGATGCTAATTAGAACTAACTATACTGAGGGTTTCTCTAATGTTCACGTATATCCACTAGAAACAGAATTGAGATCACTAATATTACATAAGCTAAAATTCCCACAAAACTGCATTTTAAACAGGAAAAAAATGGACCCACAACGGTTGTAATTTTGACAGCCTTCCAGCATCTGAAACAAATGTACATTACTTTTTCCCCTCATGGGAATGCTAGGTTGCTTATAGGGAAGTGGAGCAAAATTAAGTTAATTCTATTTAAAAAAATAATCAAGGGATAAAATAGCCTAAAATTTAAATCTTTAAGTACATAAATCCAACATAGATATAAAAAGTCCAAAGTGCATAGTTGCCTTTGACTTTATGGGAATAAAAAATGGTTGTACAGAGAACCTTTCATATTCAAACCATTTCAAAGGACTTTGTAGAGTAACTATTTGAGTAACTTTGTAGAGTAAATATTTGTTACTGTATTCAACTGTGGCATCTAATAGGCATTCATATACTGCCATGGATGGTGGGCCTTTTTCTGACATAGGAGATGTTTCCCAGGACACTTGGTTTATTCTCTGTAAATGTGCGGGCTGTATAAAAGTGCCCTGGGAAATTATAACTCCTATCCAGGCAGCCACAAGAAATGAACCAAAAAAGACCTCAGTTCGGTCTAGCTGTGGCACTACACTACACTGTCTTGAATTGTCTTACTGGATCCGCAGTGTGTTTGTTGGTAAATGATATTAGTGATATACAAGAGTGTCTGTATGTTTACTTTTATTGCTGTATGTAAGCTCATGCAGTATGTATGCAAGTGCATGTAAGTATCATCTTTGCTTGGTCACCACTTGTTCTGAATGGGTTTTACCCAATAATATCAAGATTGTGATAAGGAGATTTTGTTTTGTGAAGGAAGTCTTGGGATATTGGAAATTAACCATTGTAGGCAGAGTGGAGGTGAGATACACCACCAGTAGTTTTATGCTTCACTGATTTCATCTGGTCATCCAGCTCATTTTCTAATTTTTACCTGCAAATATGAGAAGAATCTTAGAAGTCTACCACGCCCTTTCACTTAAGCTTGAAAAAGCAACAGAAAAGCAAAAATACTACACAAAGGTGAAAATTTATTACATGTAAAATTGGATTAAGAGTCAATCAAAATCCAACTGTGAATTTATCATTTCAATGAATTTCAATGAATGGTTTAAAATCTGTTTGAAATCTATTTGAAAATGAATATGTAATAGTATAGACATATCTCTTTCAAAGCTAGTAGTGTCAGATGTATTCTGTGCATTATAATTCATGAACAGAGTAGAAGACTATTTGAGAAGTATTAAAGAGAGCTGACTTTTCAATACAAGTGTCTTCACAATAAGTTTTTCTATTCTTGGCAATTCAGAAATGTAGACAATTGTGCTAGAAAAATAATATGTATTGTAATATTCATTGTACAGTAGTAGTATAGTAAGTGGCAATTCTGGACATTACAAGAGACACAAGGATTATTTTCTGTGATTGCACAGAGAATACTTGGATTTCTTGTGAAGCTTTTGCATTGGAAATGAGATTCATCAGTCTGAACAGGGCAGGGTTAGAGCCCTTAGCAACATGCTTATTTTGTAGAAGGTCACTCAATAATAACTTCCTCTGCCCTCCAAGCTTATTAAGACTGACTGGCATATATTAATGAAAACACCTGATTCTCCAACCATAAAACCCAGACAAAGACTTTATTTTAATATTAAGGAAGGAACCCTTAATTAGCAGGGTTTCAAAAATGTCAGCTTCTTCTATTAGCTGTTCTGGTCCATCAAAGCCATAATCCCTACTGTCAAATTTCATCACATGATAGACAGTTTGCTGGCTGTCTTTTTTTTTTTTTTTTTTAAAACCTGATCATACTGACTGAAGCTTTTTTATTTTGCCATCACATTTAACAACTTTGCATGCATTTCCCTGTTACACTGCTGATATTACTCCTTTTAAAGTCCTCATGTGTCAGCTATAAGGAGAAAAAAATCAGAGAAAACACAAAATATTACATGTTGATACACAGATGTATAATTAAGGACTTTTTGGAAGATTTCTCATTCGTAATATTGATTCTTTTCTGGGGTATGCAAATAAGATTCTGTGAAAACACAAACAAAACACACAGATTCACAGATGAATTTCCATCTGAGACATGTTAGAGAAAAAAAGGACAAATGTTTAAAACATTTTTAAGACCTTTTAAGATACACATTTTTTACTGCAAAACCACAGAACACATTCATGTTAGAAGGAATTCATTAAAGTGGGTATTGCTTGCACTGCCCTTCAAATTACAGGTAAAGCTATTTTTGTCAAAAACAAACAAAATAAATATATTTTAAAAGATTTATATTTTAATGTCTATAAACTTTCATGTAAATGGAAAAACACTTTCCTACACTTATAAACAAGTCCAAGCAATTCCTGCAGATATATAAGTTGAACCAGGACCGGATTTAGGGGCAGGAGACCCAGGTGACTACCTGGGATGCAGGGTTTGGGGGGTGCCAGGCTTGGGGTGCTGTTTTTGTTGTTAGCGACATAAGGGAAAATTGAATGTTTGAAGTAAAGTGTTTCAGATATTCTGTATGTGCATTAATTTTTCACTAGCTTCCTAGAATGTTCTGGACCTTTGTAAAATCTTGTGGAACCTTCCAGATTTTCTGAGAACTACATTTTCTTCAAACTAACTAGAATGTTGTCAGCCATGCCCTCGCGGGTATATAAGGGGATGGGGTGTTGCCAGTCAGTCAGTGAGATATAAGGAAATGAAGCGACAGCCCAGCTGCAATATTGTGAGCCTTGTTTTATTGTGTAATTGTGAAAGTGCATGTGTGTGGAGGTACCAAGGAGTGGGGAGGCATCAAAATGAAAGGGGGGGGGGTGCTGAAGACGCCCCTCGCCTCAGGCGCCATTTGGTCTAGAGCTGAACACCCACAAGCCTTATTTGAATGAATCACATGGTAAAGACCTGACTTGCTGTCTTTTGTTTTATATAATGAAGGATACCATTAAGAAAAATACAATTAACAAAATGTTAAAGAATAAGACCCATGACAACCCCGCACAGGCCTGGAGGAAAATAGTGACGATCATGAAAAGGCCTTTTAAACAAAAAAGCCAATATCTTCCAATCCACACCATGCTATTCTAAAAATAGTCTACAGATTTGATGAAACCGATATCCTCATATTCAACTCTTACCTATTCATCTCATCTCTGCAATCTTTCCTCCTTTTAGCATACAGAAATGTATACAATTGAAAGACAATGATACAGAGATGCAAAATGTCGAGAGGAAACATATTCCCATATACTGTTTAAGCTGCTTTTTTCCTGTAAATTAAAATTATTTACTTCAGATTTTTAAATATATTTATATTTGTTTTGTTAATAATTTAGGTAGTACTGAAATGTACATGGTGCTTTATAAAACATACAGGAGAATAAAAGAAATGTCTATCTCAGAGAACTGATCATTTAACACAGGACAAAAAACACAGGACAATTACTCACATATGGGACAGCGTGGAGAAATCTTTGGGAGAACACACAGTAAGAGTTCAGGGAACAACTGAATTTTAAGGGAGGATCTGAAGAATGAGACAAAGAGTGGTTGGCAGACTAGAAGTGCAAGACTGTTCCAACTGTAGGAAGCAGCATGAAAGAAAGTGCAAAGCAAAGAATGAGAGAAGGAAATGAAGGGAACAGTTGGGAGAAAGAGGACATTGGAATAAAGAAGAAATGAGAGGGGAGATGTAGGCACTTACAAATTATACTTACAAATGATACAGGATGTTGAATTCAACACAGTAAAAATATGAAGTCAGTCAGAGGATTCCAAGAATAGGGTGATATGGCTGGATCAGTGATGTGGTCAGTGAAATGGCAGCAGGAGGGATAACTCTGACAAACAGTGGTATGTTGGAGGGAAGAGAGGTGAGAATCAGGGTGGCCAGCGAGCAAAAAGTTACAGTAAACAAGGTGAGAGATACCAAGGGATTTAGCAGTGGGAATAGAAAGGAAGGATGAGTTGGACTGATGTCAAATGATCAGGCAACTATTCTTAGTGAAAGACTGAATGTGTGGGGGTATGGCCCAAAAGGCAGAGAAGGAGATAAAAAGGAAACAAACTTTGTGTGTTTGGGACATGTGGGAGATAGTGGATTTTAAGTGATGAGAGAGATGTGAGGAAGTGGAGAAAGATTCTTATTATGCACTTCCACAGCATTCAGCATTAGTACCAAACAGACTAAATCAAAAAGTTCCTGCACTTTGGAAGATTTTACCCATTGTAATGCAATCCCAATTTTAAAGACAGGAAACAACTCTGGAGCTGGTAGAATCTTTTAAACAGGTGGAACTTTTTAAGTGTGCCACCGTATCTGAGCTTTCTAGCATCTATTATCTGGATCAGGAAAAAAAGCAAGAATGTCAGCTTTGATTAGACTGCAGTATCAGCAAGAAATCCAGGATTAGATATATCACATGACTGGGATATGGGCAGTTGTGCCTAGTGGCTGGAGAAAGAATCAGATCCAATGGTCAGAGCAGGAGTCAGCCTAGTGGTTAGGAATCAGTAGCCAGGAATTGGAGCCCAGGGCCAGAGCCTCAGTCAAAGGCCAGATGCAAGGACCCAGGGTCACAGGAGTCAGAGCCTAGGGTCAGAACCAGACTCAGAAGCTGGATGGCAGAGCCTAGGAGCCAAACTGGAATCAGGATATGTCCACACCGCAGTTAAAAACCCACAGCTGGCCCATGCCAGCTGAGTTGGGCTTGCGGGGCTCAGGCTAAGGGTTTGTTTTATTGCAGTATAGTTGTTTGGGCTTGGGTTGAAGTCCAGGCTCTATGACCCTGCGAGGGGTGAGGGTCCTACTGGTCAGGCTCCAGCCTCAGCCCAAATGTCTATACCACAATTAAAGAGCCCCATGAGCCCAAGTCAGCTGGCATAGGCCAGCTGCGGTTGTCTAACTGCAATGCAGACATACCCTCAGAGGCCAGGAGTTTGAGCCCATGTCAGAATTGGAGTCAGAGGTTAGGAATTGGAGCTAAGGGTCAGAACCAGATTCAGAGTCCAGATGCCAGAGCCCAGGGTCAGAGACAAAGTCAGAAGCCAAGAATTGGAGCGGAGTGTGAGAACCAGGTTATTTGGAGGGGGGCAAGGCAGGAGCAGGGCTGGGTCTAAGGCTGGAACCAAGCAGGGGCAGGAGCTATCGCAGCCAGGGGCAAATGCACTGAGCAGCTGCTGAACTGCTCACTCTGCCAAGCAATCAGGCAGCCTGCTATAGGCCAGCTGCATGTGTTCGGTTGCCCAGAGACTGGCTCTGCTGCAGGTGGTGATTCCTGACAAGTCGTCTGAAAGACAATGGGAGATGCAAGAGTGGATAGAGGTAGATGGGTAGATCTGAGAGCCAACATTATAAGAGGGCCAACTGAAAACTTGGGGACAGATGAGGGGGGCATATGTAAGAGGGGAATGATGGGCTCAAAGGCTGAACGCAAAGGCATGTTAACAGGGGCAGAGAAGGATTAAGAGCTAGCAAACAAGATATAGAGGAAGTAGCCAGTGATATGACAGTATTTGAAAGAACAGATCTGAAAAAACCCAGAGAAAGAGAAAGTAGAGCAGGACATAGTGTTAAACGTGTCAAAGGCAATAGACAGATCAAGCAGAATAGGAACAGGAAGTACCTCAGGTGATAAGGAGACATAACACAATTTTATACATCTGAACTAATTAACGATTATGGGGGGGGTTTTAGCCTGACTTTGTTGCTTCATTGGTTGCAATATCAAAGGTGATAGTTAAGTTTCCTAGATGAATTTACAGCTGGCAGTTCCACCTTGTCTAATGCCTTTAAGTGACTGACAACAGTTACCTCTATGTGTTTTTCTCTCCATTAATTGATTAATTTAGAAATGAAACCCACTCGTTAGAATGGCTGAGTTCTTGCCTTTTCTGCCATGCAATGAAGGGGCTGTGTGAAAGTGAAAGGCAACAACCTTAAAAGAAAGATATACAGTTCAATTCTCCATCACTCGGAACGCCTTTTATCCAAAAATTTGGGCACAAGAGAAGCTGTATAAGTTGCGTGTTTTGGGTAAGCCCTATCCTGCTAAGTATGTGATCACTAACTTGGCTTTTGCACACTTATATTTATCTTATAATTACAGCCATATTATTATTATTTATAATATAGGAACACTCTCGGGCCAAGACATCATCCGGACCACATTGCACTATACACTGTGACATTGTGAAATGCATAAGACATGATCTCTGCCCAGAAGAGCTCAGAATTGAAAACCACAAAAGCAGACAGGATAGAGTGGTGACAATGCTGGGAAGAGATATACATAAGCAAACAATCAGAGTGATGATCCGGCATGCAACTTGTTAGAGCTAGGTATTTTTATTCTCTCTCTCCTCTCTCGATATATATCCAGCTGCCATAAGTTCACTTCTTTCTCCAGGGCAAGTCACTCCTTTGTGAATTTAGAGGGGCTGCTACCTGGTTTGAGACATCTGATTTCCTTCCTCCTCATTTTCCCTGATACTTCACCTACAGGTCTTTATTCATACAGCAAACACTAGCTTTAATTTCAGTTCCATACATATCAGTCCAGAACCCTGTTCCCCTACTGCTCTTCTTATATACAGTATACAGATATGAGAAACAGAGAATGACAGAAACAAAGAGATAGGCTTTTCACGAGGGACAGAACAGAACAACTTTTCTGTCTTTAACAATGGCCTGTCCACCCCAGCTGTGTAGTTGGGACTGACAAAGTACAGGATGTGACAACACTCCCAATAAAGAAAATCTGGTAGATTCAGGCCTGAAAAGGCTGCTAAAAATGGATTTCTTCATCACGTAATAATGGCAGACGTATGAGCTACTGATTAGAGCAGGGGAATGGAAGTCAGGACTCATGAGTTCTGTTCCCTTCTGCACTTATTGTGTGGCAGTAGGCACATCTGAGATAACTTTGCTGTGCCACACTTTTCCCATATGTTGGAGTATTGCTACTTACCTATCACCCAGTATTGTTATAAAGCTTAATTAATGTTTGAAAAGCACTTTAGACTTATGGATGAAAGGCACTATAGACACCAACAGAGCAATGTTATAAAAAGGATTCAAATAATGGCCATGGCATTTCAGGTGTGATGGTGTCTCAATTCTAGGTATATTAAAGTTGTTTCAGCGACACACTTTAATCCTGACTTGGAGAATGCGAAGATTTTGACATACTGCAGGAATCCAGCCAAACCCTAGTCAAATAAGAGCATATTACTAATAATACCTGCAGTGCATGTATGGTGCCTGACCGAGAAGAGAATTCTATATGGTATCATCTCCTGTATTAGGATATTACAGGGGCATCCGGGATGCTGTGTAAGAGAAACATGGTCTCAGGTTACTATGAGAGAGTGCTGGCCTTCAGTGGGATTAGTTCTGCACAAGGGATAATTGAGGTGTGAGAGGAGGGGGAAAGCAGACTTCTCTTTATGTACAGAGAAAGATATGTTGGTAAATAAACAGCACTGGCATTCTCAGTAGCAGTTAGGTAAAACTGGAAGATTTTGGTATGCCTACTTTGAAGCAGTATACTTTTGTGGGTTGGAATGGTTAGTGCTTCTATCACCTAGACGCAAGAGAATTCAATATCCCTCAGCTGGAAAAGGATGTTATTCATTGACTGAGAAGTCTGCCTGCTGGCAAGGTTAACAATATTATTTTTGTACATAATGTGCATAATTAATGCTTCTCTATTTAGATAATTTTGTGCTGCAAATAAAGCTGTGGCCTATCCTTGCCAAAAACAGTGTAATATTAAATCACTGGGAACTAGATCTTGGGAAAGGACAGAAGAATGAAGATGCCAATGTTAAAAGGAAAAAATGTGCCGCTTTGAAGAAATGGTGCTTTGCTGAATTTAACAGGCATGAAACTGGGTTCTAAGACAGCTAAAGTTTGCCAGTTCTCTTCTTTCCCCTCTTTTCTGTTACTGTTAGGAAAGCAATAAAAAGAGGCTATTATGGTTTTATTGAATACAAATCTAAATGAGATCTTGATGCAAATATCTGGTTATTGCTTTAGTAATCAAAAAAAGTGCCAATAAAATCATATTTTTACATGTGTACAATCTGTAGTTAGTATATGTAATCCTATCCTGTACACTTCCAGAGTTTTATGGCAGTTTACATGCATAGATCACATTGAATTTAGTATACAGTACGTACCCCAGTACATTAAACATACATTTCAACATCTATACAAATATTCCACTTTCCTTTTCAAAGTGGTTTTATGTCTTCTACATATTTCCTACCTTTTACATAAATGATTCTTCACTAAATTGCACAACACCCACATATGTATTTTTATGCAGTGAACCCATAGGAACTCACTTAGCTAAAAAAATAAATGGAAACTGGCTAACAGACGCTGTATAAGACAAATGCTATGCTATTTGCGATTTAATCCTCCCTTCTATTCATGAGGTTCACAAAATAGATTTGGGGAGTATTTGGAAATGGGAAAAATAAGAGTGCTTTGGAAATGAGTTTGTGCACCAAGCAATCTTCATCTGCATTGTTATCAATTAAATTGCCATCAGTATAGCAGATACCTCTGGCAAGGTTCAAGTTCTAAACAGGTTGGATTGACTTACAGTTTTAGGAACGGGGGTCAAACTGACTCTCACCTTTGTAGTGCTGATAGGAGCCCTATATAAATCACATGATATATAAATATTTATTCATCAACAGTTGGCTAGTCAGTAGCATGGAGTGGTCTGTACATATTTTGTAAAGCAGATGGTTTGCATTTTCTGAACTCAAATTAAAAGTCAACACTACAAGGCACTGTCTATTGGGAATTTTTTTTGACTAATGATACATTTTAATTGTCTAAGTATATGAAGTTTCTGCCAAGTATGCCCATTTTAAATCCATAAAAGTTGGGGACTATTCTTACATTTCATCTATTCATTTGATGGAGGAGCTTCTGAAAGGGACTACACAACAGATGACCATTCTGGATATACTGTGGTCTGTCCTACATACAAGACTACTTTGTTAACATTGCAATCTCTCTGCTAGCACAGCAGAGCTAATACAATTTCACTTTCTCTTCGTGTCTGTAACGGTTTCCCATTATCCTGATAAGTGGGCAGCCATTTCATTTCTTCTTTTATTGATATAGCTGTGAAGAAGAATTAGATTTCAACACTTATGTAACAGAGATTAATTGATTGATTAGATTATTAATTAAATATTCCATTAAACTCTCTTTTAAAAATGCATAGGACTGTGGATCCCCCGGGTTTTTTCTAACCCTTGAAATCACAAACAAGAGAATGCATAACTAAACATTGTATCTTATCTGCTGGAGAATAATTAAGCAAGTAGATGCATTGCTATGAAGGAAACTAACTCATAACTCCATCCTCCTTAAGTATTCTTTGATATGTTTTCAAATTTTCTGTAAACCCCATAAAGGTGAAAACAGTTTATTTCCACTAAAGGAACTACTACTAGAAATCAAATAGAAAATATTCTTTAATTAATAAGAAGAAGATGAAGAAGAAGAAGAAAAAGGAAAAGAAAAGACGTGATTTGGGTATGTTGTTTTAGATGTGAACTAAAGTGGTCTACCTAGAACTTCCAGTCATATAATGTTTCAGAGATCTGTTGAAAAATAAAAACAGCAAGTGGCCTTTTAGGTAACCCATAATTAAAAGCAATTTTGAGCTGTCTTTTCAGGGAAGCTACCCAGGGGACGTATTTGCTACCTGTTTGACCTTCACGATTGAGAGTCCTTGGCAGTGTCAGCGACCCTCTGAACTGAATTCAAAACTAATCTCTAACAGAAAAAGAGAAACAGAATTCATGCAAATCATATTAATTCCAACATTTCCCCAGTGAGCTGGGTATAAACTACAGCCTAATTAAATATTTTTTAACGATGTGAGTAATTTTTGCCAAGGGGCGGATTCAGGGGAAAATTTAATATGAGATCACAAAAGCTGTTCCCAGCGTTGATTCTGTAAATTAATGACTATCTGCCTTATGATAAAAACATGCTGCCAAGAATGAAAATGAAGTCGGCAAAGCTTGCTCTATTTGTCTAACAACCAAATATACAGAATGCAAAACTTTAAAGGATATGGAAAATTTCCATTGTCTGTATGACATATTCATGATAAAGATGCATGGCACTGACAGCACAATGCTATTCTATATTATACCAGACTACCAGATTTTATAAATTGTTACTAATATAGTATTAGCTAATGTTATGAACTTCAGTGAGTCTGTGTGAAGTACCTATGTTATGATCTTAACAGGTATTTATGTACGTATGTGCTGTACAGTTTCATGAGCTGTCTATCTCTAAGACAAAGTGTATACCGCAAAATTGCTCATATTTACAGATAGCAATCCATCCATCTTGGTATGTATATGGCCCTTATCACTGTAGTACTGAGCACAAATCCTAATTGCTCATCAGAAAGGAAATCACATATTAAACCAATGTTATTTTCCCTTTCAAACTATGACACATACAAAAACAACCGAGTTATGATCAACAAAAGGTATATAAAGAGACAGAAGTTATTACTGAATTGATCTGGCCAGCTTCTCACTTTTACCATGATCTGGAAATTAAGTGGCATACAGTATGTAATTGTGGGGCTAATTTTTAAAGTATAGAGTAGATACACCAAAACTATGGTTTATACCACCCACAGCCTTATTTTTGTGTTAGGAAACATTTGTTAAAAGGCAGTGTGGCAGATGCTAAAGAAATTCAAACGCTGAATACTCAGTTTAATCAGTAAAAAAACTCCTCTCCTTTCTCATTGTGCTTTGTATACAATCATGACTTGTAATGAGTCAGGTAGTTAACATGCCGAAATTACAAGGCATTGCCAGATGAAGAGATGACTAGGACTTTGGTAGCCCCCTGGTCAGGAGGCCAGCACATCACAAGGACTTTGCAGCCCTATTTATTTAAATTTCTGCCAGTGTTGGCCACAGAGACTGAATTTACAGCCTTTCAATTAGAAGGTCAGCCTGTGCTAACTAGTGCACCACTGCCTCATTATAATCATAAAATTAGCAAGAAAAGACTGGCATAAGTAATATGGTAAAGCCAGTTTCGAAGGTGAAAAGGTGCTGTTTCCTTGTATCATCACAAAGGAGAATAAATACTGCTGTTTAAAAACAAATATTTCAATAGACTGCACTGAAGCTCTTATGAAAAACGTTTTTATGAATTTTCTTTCATTTAAAATAAACAAACTGGTGATTTCCACCAAATTAAACCTTGATAACCAAATAAAAGGACAGTGTATAACTACTACCAAGAACATCTTTTTCATGACAGATGCACCTTCCCATATTGGCAAGGGTATAAACTATTCATTTTAATTTACACAGCATCTCACTAGGACTATATTATATTCCTTAATCTGAACCCCATCATATCACCTCTTGTTGTGAGTGTAATTATATCATTTACAGTTTTGAATAAAAAAACCCCAGAGAAGTAGTCACTATTAATTATATCACAAGATATAAGGTAAATAGCTATTTGGAAGTTGGGAATATCATCGAGACGTTAGTATGCTTTTGCTGTAAATATCCTATCCATTATGAGTCACTGCCAAATAGAAATGCAATCTCATGAAGGACAAGAGCTGTTGTAACTGTCCCAATACACAGGAAGAAAACACTAAATCCAGCATATACAAACCATAGAATATAAAATCCCCTGAGAGCAAAAGAACTCCATAGCATACACAAGTGAAGCAACAACAACAAAGTGAGATGCACCTGAGGCTTGCATAATGGTTCAGAACAAGCCATCTAAAATGTAATCTATTTAATTAAAAACTAAAACTTGTTTCTAAGGTCGCTGTTTCAGTCTGCAAAACACAGACCATCTTTAAGGGGAAATTAATGAGGTTTGCTAAGAGCACCTTCCAATTTATAATGCACTAAGATGAGACAATCATGAGGAAGAGAGGGAGGGATAATCTTCACAGGGAACAGTTAAAGATTACAGTGAAACCTGTGCTTATGGCCATCTGCTATCTGTGGTCTCCTGCATTAACTTCAGGCAAAATCTTAGTCTCCTGGGGATTTCCTCTCTCCCAAACTAACTCATCCTGTATTAAACAGCCACTGATGAAACATATTTCCAATTGCTAGCAGACCTGCTCCGCCGCTTCAGCTAACCTGCTAAAGAGACTTAAAGGAAAGCTGCTCCACCTGAATTGAGAAGTTGAGGCCCAAAGCTAAAGGTCTTTAACTGAGCAGGCCTTATATTATGCTGTCACCTGTTATAATCAACAAAAAATGGTGACTGTTATTAAACAGGTTTCATCGCACTTGTGACATAACCATTGAACAACATTCCAAGGGTCTGGAGGTACTATATCTGCCGCTTTCTTCATTCAAGTTACTCTAAAATCAAGATTTACTCTGTCTCTACCTCTATCTGAGGTATTTATATGGCCCCTGTTACCCAAGTCACTGAGTGCCTCACCATCTTGTTAAATGTATTTATCCTCACAACTCCCTTAGCAGGTAGGGTTAATATTCCCATTTTACAGATAGGTAATCATTGTCTAGAGAAACTAAAACCTAGATATTTAAAAAGCATTGCTCCACTCACTATTGCAAGGCCTAACTGACATAGGACCTTAAGTCTCTTTTTCAGAAGTGACATAGACACTTAGGAGCCTAAATCTCATTGAAAGTCAATGGAGGGTATGTCTATTCAGCTCGTGGGGCTCGGGGCTCAGGGTTATTTTATTGTGGTGTACAAATTTGGGCTTGGGCTGGGTCCAGCCTGAGCCTGAACAAACAATTGAACAGTCCCTTAGGCCAAGCCCCATGAGCCCAAGTTAGCTGTCATGGGCTAGCCATGGATTTTTAATTGCAATGTAGGCATAAGTGTCTAAATCACTTTTGAAAATAGGATTTAGCAATCTACCACTTAGGTCTTGCAATGCTGAGCGGATTAAGGACTAAATATCTTAGAAATCAAGGCCTAAGCAACTTGCTCAAGGTCACGTACAAAGTCTGCTCTGTGGGACTTGAACCCAGTACTAAATGAATGTCCTAACCACTACACCAATTCCTCTCTGAACCAACCACCAATTGGAGAATGTAAAAAAAGAAAATCTTTGACACTAATTTTGATTACCTAAAGAACAGGTTTTTATGAAGACCCAGAGGTGATAGCAGACCACAAGTTAGATGTGTATGTATGTCATGTAATATGGCAGGGGAAGAAGAAAGATACGTTGTGCCATCTATCCACATCCTGGAGCAATAGCGGAGAGAATTGGTGACACCAGCTTCAAATATCTTTAATTCCAATCACCTCAATTCCAGAAACATGCCAATAGA
>NW_027130511.1:12282500-12347500 GCF_026122565.2 Emydura macquarii macquarii
CTGGGGGATGGTGGGGAATGGTAAATGTGCCATTACGGTTGCTCTGACCTCGTCTGTGATGCTGGGGCTCTAAGCAAAGGGATGATGTGAAAAGAAAATGAAGACAGGACACAGCAGGAGATCCGAGATGATCTGTTAATGAAACTTCAGTGCTGCCCTCTGTTTTGATGAGTTCCCATGGTGATCAAATAGAATTATAAATAGGCTTTTGTAGTTGTGGTCAATTTTCTATCTATCGACATGATAAAACAAGACATGACACAATCATACACCATAAATCTCTCATTCTTCCCTGCTGCTGGGAATCGATGAATTATTGAACACAAACTCTAAAAAAAACAAATGAGAAATTTACTTGGGGTAAAAACTTTCTGCAAAACAATATGGCTCAAAAATGAAAGATGGGGAACTCTAACCACCGCTGCATTGTCTTCGTCTACTACCTTTATTTAAAAGTATAGGCACTTACAATAAATTCAGTTTTTTCAAATGCTAACCAGTTTTTATGATGTGCAGATAAGGTACCTATTAACCCCTCATGTCTGGTGTGTTCCTCTTTTAATTGCGTGTAAATTAAAATCCTGTGAAAACCTTGGCTGTAAACATTATAGTAAATTGTAATAATCCGTGGAAGTGTAATTCAAAAGGCAATAATTCAGAAGACTATACAGGAAAACAATATATACAAGCCCATTTTTAATGTGAAAAATATACATTTGTGTTCGTGAAGTCTAAAGGACAGACAAGTGGCACCCTACAGTATATTTAGTCAATGCTGCAATGTAGTGCAGCAAAATGCAGTAGAAGTTTTTCCACAATGTTAAGTTAATAATAACCTCTGCTCTGACTATCCCCTGTTGGGAAGAAAGGTGACTTGGTCCCTTTGTTACATAGCTGTACTCTGAGCCACTTCGCCAGGTGTGTTGAACTATAAAAAATTATGGACAATTTCCCATAGGGACAAATATGAGACTAGTGTACCAAAAAAGATAATTTTCTTAGAATATCAGGTGAACTTGAACCCTCTTTCAGAAAAGACCAAAAAAAAAAAAAAAAAAACCAGAGGTGCTTCCCTATAATGTGTATTTACCTCTACGTGGTGAAAATTCTAGGGGATGCATGCATTTCTCTAGATGCTTTTCAAGTTAAAGCAGAAAAAATCACAAATCGTAGGCAGAAATGTCTCCTTGGAAGTAGAAAAGTGCAGCAGTAATATCATTCAGTTTTAGAGGTAAGGTTAGCGATTGCTCTTTGTTTTTTATAAAATCCTTTAAACTCCAATGTTACCGAAGTACTTTGCCTTACACTAGAATATGATCAGAGGCAGATATGAAAAAAGCTAGAGTGGGACATTAATTTTTTGTTTGGATAGCTTTGTCACACTAAAAAAAATCCCTGTCAGAAGTAAATCTACGAAGATATGTAGCAATACTAAAAATGCCCTTCTATTTTCCTTAAGCAAAATGTTTCTTTACAGCAAGTAATTTAGGCCAAATTCTGATCTAGATCTTTTTTATAACATTGATTCTAGAACTTCCTAGGACGTCTTAGGCTCCTCAGTCCCGGAGGGAAAACCAAATCCTGAAATTAGATTACTCCTTAGCAGTGACTGTGTAATAGTTAGGAAGTTATGACCTAGCCTAGCCCTGGATTCTAGGACTTGCTTTTCCTGTCTGCTTGGTCATGTATTCCATAGCCAATGAGAGAATAAACACACTATTATTATGATGATGATGATGTATTACCACATTGCCTACAAACCCTAGTCATGGACAAGGACCCGATTGTGCTAGGTGCTATACAAACACAGAACGGTGGTGTGGTATTGAGTTTTACTGACAGAAGTTTTGAATGGCCTTTTACCCCACACATCATTATGCATTTTGTATAAGTCACATATTTAAAAGAAAAAAATATCTGAGAAACATTTTAGACAATAAAAAAATGAATTTCCAAAGTTGAATTTCCAAATGTTTACAGTCAGGCACCCTTAGTACCAGGAATACAACTGAGCAAACCCTTAGGAAAAGGGGGGAAAATAGCTAATTAGTTTAACAAAATTCTACAAATTATGTCAGATAGCTTTCTCAAACATTATAATGTCATGATTTTAAAGTGACCTATCTGTTGATACACCAGAGTTGGAAGCAAAGTGTTATCCAACTTCAGTAGGGGATTCTAATGACAAAAAGCTTCTGTTTGCACCCTGACAGGTTATTGTACCTTAAACCTGCCAATATTCCAATATATCTTTATTGATATTATAAGCTTCCTCCTCTGTAAGATATAACTTTTAATAACTGAATTAGTCTTTAGAGAACATTTTCTACACCAAAACTTTCAAGGTAGATAAAAGTAAGGTCTTAGTCTCAATACTCCCCATGTTAACAAAACATATTAATTCACATTCATGAAGCCAAAATTTTATCTCAGTTCCTTTTGTTCCTTTTTATTTAATAGGCAACAAGTGTCTATCTCTTGCACCAGTGGGGGGTGTCTAAACTGGGAGGGGACAGGCTACTAGTGGGATCCTGGGGTAACTCAGTCATCTCCCATTTCCATCTCATCCAAAACATGCCTGGAGACTGTACCTGGGTGGAGAAGGGTTTCTCTGACTCATTCTGCTGACTGTTGACTGGCAAGCCTCTGGGGGGAAGAGATGACTGGCTTTCCCTCTTCCTCCCAACAGGTAAAGCCTTCTTGAGCGTTCAACAGTCATCCTGCTGCAGTTGTTGTTTTATACTCTATGCACTATAACTGAAGTATAATTTTAACTGTATTTCCAAGATGCTGTGGATCTGGTTGAATATTTCCTTTGGGACAAGGTTGGCAAGGTTCACAGAGATTATTTGCTTTCCTTAAAGATTCCTGAAGACTCAGTTTTAAGTTAATAGGAAGCAAGGATAGCAATTTAGAAGTTGTAGTTTAATATGTAGTTTGTAATTTTGTAGCAACTTGTATCAAGTATCCAGTGTGGGTGAGATGCTCAAAGGACCAGCTCCCAAAGGCAAACATAGATAGCGGACCTGAGAGATCGCTGGTAGACTACATTAGGCTGTAGAAACAACAGGAGACCGTAAGTCTTCACTAACTAAAGTACTAGTCAAGCATGTTTCATTCCCTCTGACGGGGAAGTGTCTGACGAGGTAGGCTGAATCCTAGGGATTAGGTTGAAGAAGGTCAACTCTGACTATTGTTTATATTGTCTGAAGGCATGTAACACCACACTAAATGCCTGGTATTTTAAGGGGCAGGAGGTTTAGCCTGTCCCTCATTAAAGTTAATAAAGTTGAAACCTGCTGCCTCAAAACCATTCCTTTTTCTATGTTTCCTTCTCCTGTCCTGATTAATGTGCATCATCCTCAGAGAGGAGTACCTAATGTTAGAATTTTAAAGGGTAAAATTCAGCACTTGAAGTTGTGATATTGATTAGAAATCTCTTTAAAATGTATTTAAAATGGGAAGAGTGTATTGTTTCCCTCATAGTTGTATAACTCAAAACTTGCTCTGAAAGAATTTCTCTAAAATTTTCACCTCTGGGCTGCGATGAAGCATGGGGACATTTCCACCAAAGTATACTATTCCAGAAACACATAAGTACATTAAATCAACCTTATACTGAAAGTTCTGATGTAACCTTACCTATATTGGGTAATGCTAAAGCACCTACTATATTTTCCCCTCACTTCTGACATAGCTATACAGAAACTGATCACACACAACAGTGAGAATGAGAGAGAGAGAGAGAGCCAAACCAAAAAACACAGCGCCATTTCCTATAATCATAGACTCTATATATATTGTGAGAGATAATTTACTCTTGTTACTATATACAAGGTACATGATATTTTACCCAGGTATAACAGGGGTAGAGGAATGAGCAGAACTAAACCAAGGTTAAATGGTTATCATGCCTTTTTTCTTTAAGTCAAATAACTTCAAGAAATTCATCAAATATAACTTCTTTAATGTAGCTGGTGTGGTGAAAAATAATACTAGCAGTCATTGTATTCCCTGCTAGAGATTTAGGACAGTTACATTACTGTAAAATATATCTGTGTTCATGGCTGTCAGAAGAAATCCTAACAAAATCCATACATTTGCCATATCCATTACCAGTGTAAAGAATTGCTTTGAAATGCCTGATCTAACTGTTATACAGCCTCTACTTCCTCATTTGAGTCTTGGACAGTTCCAGTCTTGTGCTGAAATGCCTTTGTATTGGTAAAGAGGACAATGACATAACACCTCTAATTTAAAAAGTTTTGTTAGAACTTGGTAATGTAACCATAGGATAGTAGTTGTGCATAAATCACATTTCAGTGTGAGGACAACTGGTGTGCAGATCTGTTCATTAGATCTATTGGTTAAAGCTGACTAACTAGAAAAAAAAGTATCTAGTAAATACATTAATTTGCAGAGATTATTAGACAAAATACAAATAAATAAAATATGATGATTAAATTTAAATGTCCTGCAAAACAGGAGCGTGCACTCTCTCTCACACTCCAGCAATATGTGCATCTAAATAACATTATCTAGTATGAGAAAAGCAAATTTTACTGCAGCGGTATTCAACCAATACAATTCACAGTATGATTCCAGTGTAATTGTGCTGAAATGGAGAAAACATCAAGCAAAAAGGCCAGACAGCTATTTTGAACACAGCACTTTGGTGTTGTGGTTAAGGCAGTGGTCTTGTACTCAAGAGATTAGAGTTCAGTTCTTAGCTCCGTCCCAGATTTTCGGAGTGACCTTGGGCAAGTCTCTTAATTTCTCTCTGCCTCATTTCTCCATCTGTAATTAAGGATGGTAATACTTTCTTATCCCCTTCCTTTCTTTGTCTTGACTATCTAGATTATAAACCCTTCAAACCAGGGTCTCTCTCTTACTATGCGTATGTACAGTGCTTAGTGAAATGGGGCCCCAATATTGGTTGGTGCCGTAGGTACTGCTGTAATACAAATAATAATATATTTTCTCTCCCAAAGTGAGAGTCAAATAGGCTTTAATCTACATCTCCTTCAGGCAGTGTCTCAGTTAGAGTCTTCATTTATGTAACCAATTCATTCAGGTAGCCCCCTCATCTTTAAATTACAAGAACTGCTTCAGCTCTGATGTTATTACACTCCATCCTGTATGCTGTCATTACACTACCCCACTACGAAGTGTCATGACATAAGAGTTAAACCAGTTCTTGTCTTCTGTTTAACAATGAGGCAGATAAAATCATAGCTATTCATGAGCGCAAAAGCTGAAAAGAAAATCAACAAACAAAAGGCAAGTCATTAGTTGTAAGAACCTACAAATAAATTAAACCTTGCCTAAGATGTATTGATTTTCTGTGGCCTTGCCTACAGAATAATGTCAAGCATGCCTGACAATCCATTAGGTTCAGCATGCAAAATCTACTTAGAATTTTTTTTTTCTTTCCTGAAAGATATACTAGTATCAGGCCTGATTCTGATCTCAGCTACACAAGTGTAAATCAGGAATAACCACTGAAATGAAACCACTGGTTACACAAATGTTAACCAGTATATGCGAGCAAAGCCTCAAGACACTGCATACTGTATGGCATGTACCACATTAAAAGTGAGTGACAAAGCTTATACTTTGAACAAATAAAAGTTTTTCCAACTTTTTGGCATGTCAATCTATTCCTGAAGGCATGAAATTGGTTAGAGCAGTTCTATTAGGTAATAACAATTGTAATAAAAACTGCACTTACAAAACAAGTATATGATTTATGTATACTTCTTAACTTGATATAGCACAATACTGACTACTGTAGGCAGAAATGTAACTAAGAGGTTTTTAGATTAAAAAAAATCTTGTTAACAAGTGCAAGTATCAATTCTGAAAAGCCATGAAAGGAATAACTACAAATTTCTCAATATTTTTCTATTAAAATGCTCACATTTTAGAACTTTAAAATCCAAATGCAACATATTTTTCTTTTGATTTACAATACAAAAAGTGATTTCAAAAGAAGGCAATATTTTACATCAAATTCCCCCATGATTTATAGATGCTTCTTTCAAGCCTATAATCAAAACAATTATTTTACCATGAAAAGATCTCTCTGCCTACACTGATGGTTTCCAGTGTGCAAGAAAAACAAAGCTAGACAACAACATTTTTGACAGAAAAATGTAGCAGATGGAACAATGTAGTTAATTCTTAAACATGCAATTACTTTGTTTTAGCAAAAGGCTACAAAGATACCTATATGTCTGTCCTGTCTTCCACCATGGCTATGGACAAAAAAAATCACTCCTTAATGCTTTTCTCTAACTTTACAGTAGGTCTTGGTTGTATATGTGTATTTTCTTTTGAAGATGGCAATCTAAGTGCATGGAAGGCTGGATGCAAGGAATCAGATTTGAATTTCCAATTTAATAAAAGCCACAATTAGAACTGTAAATTGACTAGCAGTAGGGTTCAAACAAGATTTTGCCAGATTTTGAGATATGCATTGCCTCAATCAGCATTATTATTTCTTTTTCCCTCATCACTTATGGTCAAGATCAAAGTTTATTTTTTTCTAGCTTGCTTCATAATTTTAATCTGCTTATCCTGTGAGCAAAGTGTTAGACCTATTGACATTGTGTCCTAATGAAGAACCGCATGACCGCTCTTTCTCTGCTACACATAGGAGATCAGAGAGCTTTTTAAAAAACACCATAAAAGTCTTTAATAAACTGTGAGTGGGTAGAAACATAGGTACTTATACTCCCCCTCCAACTGCAATGGAAGAGAAGAGCTCAAAAGAGCGGACCTTAGCAATGGGGCATAAAAAGGCCTGGTGGGTCATGCAGATGCGTTGAGCTTCGGAGCAAAAGGCCTGGCCCTCAGGACCTCTGCAGATTTCAAGAGCCAAAAACCACTACTGCTCCACAAGGGGCAAACCACTCTTCCCTCCCCACACCCTCAAAAGGACAATTAAAAGGACTCTGAAACTTGTTAAATTCTTCATTCACCTTGGTGGATTCTTCTCATGTTTAAGACAACTGGGTCGTCGTAATTGTTCTTATATCAGATTGTTATTGAACTATAAATTTGAAATACTAAAGCAAAGCATAGAAATATCAAATTTGCTTCACAGTGAAAGCATAGTTACTTCTCCTCATTCAGATTGAGATATCTACAAAGGAAGCCAAATAAGAAGTTATAAAATACGTGACTGGAATTTATACACGTTGTACCTTTTGTGACAGTTATGCATCTTGATTAATTGACTGATGTAATTCTTAACAAAAAAAATTATAAACCCCAAGAAAGTTACTTAAGAATTTTGCATCATTTTTGTCTTGGCAAAATCAAATTCATGTTGTAAAATCTTTTCATAACTATTACCACAATGGCAAAATGCAAACGAAGTTTGCGGGAGTACAATTGTAGTTGGTACAACAATAAATGAATCAATTGAAGACAAACATTAAAAGAGTTATTTGCTAATGGGCACCATGCCAGGGTTACTCATGCAATGCTGCCTGAAGAATTCCTAAGCTGAGTTCAGAAGATACAGATCGATGCACCTCCAAAGAGAGTCTATATCAATCTCCATTTCATTCATTAGCTCCCACTCTGAGCTGGTTGGCTGCTAGTTAACTCTTTAATGTGGGAGAAACTGTCAGTGTAAAGGCCATTGGGACACACACTCTTCCCTGCTGTACTTGACCTGTCGATATTTCTTGCAGCATACTGTTTAAACTGGTACAGTTAATGGCAAAATGGAGACCTATGGGGCTTGGGAGGCTTTCCTAGCTTTAGAATGGATTATCGTTCTGTAGTAAATATTAGTAAATTCATCCTGATACTGTATTCCTGTTTGTGTCCTACTGTATAGGAATAAAGGACCTCAGATGAAATAATTTAAACAATTCTGTTCTTGAAATCAAAGACAGCTTTAATAATAAATTATGTTAATTTGAGAAATTAGCACATTGAGACATCATGCAAAGGAAGCAGCTGACATTTGGCTGGTAATTAAATTGTTCTAATGTCCCAGACACAGACAGAATGAGATAGCTACAGACGCAAAGTTAACTCAGTTTCACATTGAATAAGTTTCGGTACAAGTTCATTGTATTGCTGTGTAGAAAACTGGTGGCTCAGAGATCTGACTGATGCATGAACTATTCCAAGTACTTCTGAAATTGCAAATATGAGATCTAAACACATAAAGAGATAATTACTAAAACAAAGAACAATCTCAAACCACCAAGACTTGTGGGCTTTGCTTATTATTTTTCTACAAATATTGAATTTACTAATTTCCCCTGCCTTACTGTTGAATAAAATCAATTTTCCTCAGTAGAGCTGATCTCTCCTTTGTTTAAGGTTAGCTGCAAAGTTGATATGCATTCACAGATATAACGTTAATGTAAAATCCTTGAATATTTAGGACTACAGCACTGTGTGCACCCACAGTAATTTCTGATTCCTTATTTGACCATCAGTACACTCCACACATTAACTGACATGTTTGGGATTAGTTGGGGGAGGGAGGAAAAGCTTCACATTATTTTAAAACTCTAGTCAAATTGTTTGTAGATAAATTTTGATAACAACACCTGTTTTTTCTCTCTTGGCCAATACAATCTATTGAGAATCCTGGCTTCAACAATTTCCCTGCAGAATTGTCAAACATATGTATTTGTATTTCATTACTTGGGTAATAGCTGATTTGCCAAGTTCATTTACTACTAGTTGCTCCTCAAACATCTCAGTGGGATAATTAAGGAATACTAAGAACTGAAACTGTAGTATGTTAGGAGGGGCTTGAGCAATTGCCCAAATCCCACTCCTGATTAAATAGCTTCCCAGAATTAAATATTCAATAACTGAAATTCTGCTTCTTTCCTTTACTCTGAGCAACTTATCAAGGAGACAGAATGACTCTGTTTTGTGCAACAGAGACCAAAACACTCATTGCGCCAGTCAAACCCATTTTAGTCCCTTACGAGCATGCAAGAATGGTATTTAAACTGAAAACTGACTGGCTAATAGACTAAGTGGTGCCTTCTGTTCTAATAGTTAAATAGGCTGGCATTAAAACAAACAAAAGTGAACTGATGCACACTGACTGATCTGGGGAGGATACACAAGTGGTGGTGTGGTCCAACATAACAAAGGAGGCCAGATTCAAACCCTTGCCATGGCAGCAGGTTCAGGAGCAGTGGTAGTGAAATAGTTTGTATCCAGAAAAAAATAGGAATATAGGGATGGATTCTTGGCCTTGCTCCGTTCTCTTAGTGCTGCACAGAAAGTGCAAAGGGGAAAATTCCAGCACCTCCCCCAGCAAGGAGGAGTCCCCAACAAGTACAGAACTGGCATCGATGGCATGGGAGCTAGTGTTTCCTTCACTCAGCCCTGTCTATATCCAGCTAGCAGATGGTCCTTTGAGGACCATTGCCTCCAGGCTGCTCTAACCTACACTGAGGCTGAGGCTATGGTGAAGTCAGGCAGCAAATCAAGGAACCATAACCAGTTCCTTTGCCCCCTGCACTCCATGTCAAACAGATCTTGGTTTCAGGAGAGAATCTGGCTTAGATTTTAGAATGATGCTTCCGGATGAACAGCAAATGGAAAACTAATCTCCAGTTGATTATAGTTGGAGCTAGTATGCTACCTATAATGAAGATTGCTTGACACTTCCCATTATAAGACCCTGTTTTCAATTGCTTATAACTTTGCCAAACATTAACTCATTTAGGCTGAATTTTTTTGAAAAGTTACAGCTAACATGGTTCAACTGTCTTTGAGAACAAGATTACGGAAAATAAGATCAGTGAGGATAATTAACCATTAGAACGACTTACCAGCAGTTGTGGTGGAAATTTTTTAAATCAAGATTAGACGTTTTTGCTAAAAGATATGCTCTAGTTCAAACATTAATTAATTCAGGGAAGTCTTATGGCCTATGTTATACAGGAGGTCAGATCAGATGATCACAATGGTCCTTTCTGGCTTTATAATCTAAGAATCCATATTCTATTAAAAAGATATGTTGCACACACTAAAAATATTCTTACAACCATTTTGTTTGACAGTTCTAGAACCTCCATGCTTCGGAGCAAGGGCTTGAATTTTGCTTGGGTGACTGTCCTGATCTTAGGGACGTGCCTTCTACCACACTGTAGAAAAGCTGCCACCCCAACACACTGCCTCCTGATGGGCTGTAGCACTACAAGATCTTTCACCTCTGTTCCCCACCTCACCCCCTGTCAAAACTTCTTTTGGCCTACTCCAGCTATAGAAGTGTCCTGCCTCTTCCGGGGCCACAAATTCCTTTATCAAAGTCCAACAAAAACATATACAACCCAAACCTTCAGTCTGGCTGGGCTTAGCAGCCAGTCACCTTGGCATAAGTGTGCCTGTCTTTGCGTGGTACGATCACCTCCAAATAGGCTTCTGTTCTTGCCATTGCAGGGCTAGGGAAAACTGTCCAAAACTACCAGACCCAACTGTGGGCCCCAGGTGGCAGAACCCACAGAAATTGTTCTTGGACCGTGTCATCCATAATTCTCTCTACAGTGCTCACTGCCAGACACAGCCAGTGCAATGCTAGGTCTCGGAGCCACTGAGCCACCACTTTGGGACATGTTCCTCTGGGAAACGGATCCCTTCTACAGTAGCATTGATAGGCTTGAGGTGTCAGCTCCAAACAATTTAAAGTAGCTTCTCTGACAATGGGATATGATTTGCCTGCTTATCAGACAGGGCCCTGTATGCAGCTTGGGCCTCCCTTGACAGAAACGGGGCCATCTGTGCCACCCAGGATGATACTGTCCAACCCACTGCCCTAGCCACCTTTTCAAAAGTACATAAAAATGTCTCTGGGTCGTTGTCTGGCCCCAGCTTCACCAAACCCAGAATGGCTTGGTTGGCCTAGGAGCCACTCGACTCCCTGAGATCCATTTCTCCAGGTATTGCAGGAAACACTCCTGCGGCAGCTGCTAGGTTTCCTGTTGCTTTTGATGTCCTGGCAGCAGCTTCATGACAAGACCCTGAGTCTGATCCTGCTGCACTGCCACCAGGCAGACTATTACCTCCATTTTGTAGCTTTTCTGCTATTCCTCCTTTTTCCGAGGGGATCTCAGCAGATCCCAAATGAGCCCCCATGTGTGGCAAAATTGCCATCTCAACATGCCCCCTCCTGACTGACTGTGGAACTGCAGCAATGTTTGCCTCATTTGCGTTCTCCACACACACCTACTTTTGGCCAACTCCAGCCATAGGCGTGTCCTGGCCCTCCAGCCAGACCACTTCACAGTGTCCTATCCCTTCTGGAGCCACACTGTCCTTTATCAAAGTCCAACAAAAATGTATACAAAGCAAACTGCTTTACCTTGGTGCACATGTGCCTCTGTTGCTGCTGCTGCTCCCTGGTTTGATCAATCCCCTGATCCAGTCACTGATACATTCCTCCCCTTACTCAGGGTTTCCTGCAGGCTCCAGTTCCTCAGGGCTACCAGCTTGCCCCCGAAGAAGCCTATTTGGTCTTTTTCCATTTCTCCTTCTTAACTTCTTTCCAGGTGGCTTCCTACGAGCACAAGCACTTCCCACCTCCTCCCTCTAGGTCTCCCCCACTACTAGGCTCACTCAGCTCCACATGGAGACAAATCTGCTCTCTCTCAGCTGGGCTTTATTTCCAATTAGTCTGGGCCCACCTTCCACGTGTACCCATGCTAGTTAATTGGCTTCTCAGGTCTATTTTGCAACCCTTTTGCAATCTCTGTGGGGTAAACACCACCATCATACACCCCTGTGAAAACATCCTCAAATTTGGCCAAGTTACAAGACTCTGAAAATCTCTGTTTGCGCATGCTGTTGAGGTTTGTTAGTTAACCAGCTACATTCTCCAAATATTCCATCCCCCTTAGCTTGTTCCAAGCTGAGGCTGAGCAAAGCTTTGTTTGCAATTGCTGTTCCTGGCTGTTGCAGGCCTCTGTGGTGCCAAGCACTAGAAGTGACAGCAGGAAAACTGTCTTTCCTGCGTTCTTAATATTCCTGATGCTGGTGCTCAGGCAACTACGAAGAAGAAGCTGCCTGAATCAAATGCAGAGAAGATACGAGCCAGACAAGGGTGTGACAGAGCGAGTAGACTGGGACAGTGAGCCTGGAAGGTCAGGGGAACTGGAACTGATTGTGAAAGGAGCCTTGAGGAGAGACTGGGATGTGGAGCCAGGAAGTGGAGTGGTAGGAAGATATGGATAGCCTAGGTGAGGTTTTGGGAGGGTGTCATGGAAGGTTGGGGAAGAATGAAGAGACACAGTCAGGCTTGGGGGAAACAGGTGCAGAAAGGGTGTTTAATCACTACAGTACAATCCCCTCCAGAGTCTGGAACAGAATCCAACATTCCCAAGTCTCAACATTTCTCTGCTGTCAGCAAGTATATGTGAAACCCCCTGGGAGAGTGTGCATCTTATTCCTCTCTAGTGGCTGGTCTCACATACAAGATGACTACTTACTACTGCTATCAGTTAGCTCAAATGGCGAAAGTCTCTGCTGTCAATTTAAAAGTTCCAACCCTGTTGATGGCCCCAGTGAGTGTCAACATGAACGAAATATCTGTAATTTCACTTTGGTTTATTACAAAAAAAAAAAAACAGAGGAAACTATACACACAAACTACATTAAAGAATACTAAGAATGCAAAGTTAAGCACTCAAAACTTAGGAAACACTGGAATGAAGAGTGCCTGTGGAACCTTAATTCATCTGCTTTGTGTGTATGCATTATGATACACTCTTCACGTGTAATATTTTTTTCACTGGGCCCCTGCCTCATTCAGTGCAAAGGATAAACCTGCCCTGCGAATGAATCAAAGTTGTGTAGGAAGGAGTAAATAAGATATGTGGCCACACACCGAACAATGAGGATAAAAGAAAATATTGAATAGCAGCTCAATCAGTGAGCACCATCCATTCAGTGCACTGAATGAGGCAGGGGTCCTGTGATGTATAATTTTGATGATATAATTAAAGGCTGTATCATAATATATATGCACAAGGGGAGAAATTAAGGTTTCATGATTAGTCTTAATTCTTGCATTTCCTAACTTCTTAGTGTTGGACTTCCCAAGTTTAAGGATCTTTTAACAGTGTTTGTGCAATATATTTATTTATTTATTTATTTCAGCCCCTCCTTCCTTGCTTTTGTTCTCAAGGAAATCCAGCTGTTTTGGCATGTAAAATTACTTACTTCCTCTAACTAATATTTTGTGAGCAAAACCTTGTATTGTATAACGACTGTTGAAAACACTAAGGATAGTAAACCATCTCTTCTTAGACAAGTCTAACAGAAGAGTCCAAGAAAGAAAAACTGTTTTAAAATGGAAGTTTAAGTCTTACTGTCAATAATGGGACTGGGAATCCTCAGATGGTGTAAATTGATGTAGTTCGAATGACTTCAAAATGAACTACACCAATTTCTACCAGCTGAGGATTGGGCCCAAAGTGTCAAGTTCACTGGCATGTTCTAGAGTCATAACAACTCAGCTCTGATAACACTAGTTCCACAGCAGGGCTGGAGCAATATGTACCTGGGGACAGAAGAACTTCAAAGAACAGGTGCAAGAAAAAGTGGTGATGGAGCACTCATTATGTAGCACTTTTGTCTTTGAGTGAACACTGAACTAATGCAACAGCAGAAGCTCAAGGTGCTGTTTTTCTGGTTGAAACATAAAACCAAGCTCTTGATCCACCTTGATCATTAAAGATACTGTGACACTTTTCATAAAAGTAGGAGCTTGAACCTGGGTCTCCTATCCGAAAGCAAATCTGGATAACATACTGCCTAATAACCTCTCCTCTCCCCCCCCCCTCCCCCAGGTTCAATTAGTTATATTTTTTTTCTTCACTTCCTCTTTCAAACTGTTTGGCAATGTTGTTTGCATTGTAGCCACATTTTATCTCAGAGGTAGCTGAATTTCAGTGATGGGTAAAGTGATTACTATTTTGTATCATTTGGAATTCTTTGAGATGGCAGTCATACAGAAGAAGTTGTTGACTTCTGAGAAGAAGGATAATTAAGAAAATATAAAATTTAAATGAAATGAATTAAAGAAGTTTTCAGGCTACTTACAGTAATGCAATTAACTGCTGAGATGAAGCAGAGTCACCAAATCATAGAATACAAATAAAAATACAGCTTAAAGGTTTTTGGCAACCAAACAAGATGATTGCCTCATACTTCCAGAGGCAGGATGCCAAGATAGATGAACTGCAATGGATTTTGGAGGGCATCTTACCTGTTCTTCATAAATGGCAACATTTCAAACAGAAAACACTAAGGCAAAAAGAACAACTACTTGGAAATGGTTTGTTTTTTTTACTGTATGGTATGTACCGATAAGAGTTAAGTTTAATCTTTTCTTAGAAGTACAACCCTGGAAAGTAGATGAGATTCTCCCACATATGAATTAATTTGCAAGAAAGTTTTCAAATTAGTGGTTCACCAGTAATGATCCCATAATCATATAATCTGAAGGAGAAAAAATCCCAAACCATATTGTTTTCTCAATTATCTGAAACCTTAAGGAGTATATGATCACATAGAAGTGTCATAATTATCAACACCTAGGTGTGAACATGAATCAGGGTATCAAATATGGTGTATTTTGAATTCTTGGATCCATCAAAATGGCCTTCTCCAGTGGATATTGAGTATGCCAGTTGACAGGTATGACAACTGTGCAGAAAACATAATGTGGATGGAGGAGTTAGTAGTCAGGGGCTTCAGGGAGTACAAAGATAATTGTGGATCAATTGTGCTAGACTATTTGAAGTAACTCCAGACTGCCATCAGTATTTTAATTGTTTCTATAACAGAATTTGAGAGAGCATTTAGTGCAGTGAATGATTTGTTAACACCTAGTTGCAATGCTCTGTCCATTAGTTGTGTATCATCTCTCTCTCTTTTTATTAAGATGGTTAGTCTACTGCTCCAACGTTTAATGATTTCTGTAAGAAAGTGACTCACAAATGGTTGCTGAAACACATACTACTTTTCAGGGTTTGAATGGTAAGCATATAATAAATTCAATTCTCCTGTCTGTTCTATCCTCATCTATAAAAGTAACTGCATCATTTTAACCAGGAGAACTAAGTTATTTTTCTTGACTCTACACCATGCTAATCTCTTGCTGCTAGCAGAGAAAAAATAAAAACAGAAACCTTTTGTGAAACTCTAAGAGTGACCTGGTTCCTTGCATAATTACTAACAATCATATCATGAGTTGTCATTACCACTGAAGTAAAAATTCGTATATCACTACCATCAGATTTAAAGGCTAGCTCCTCAGCTAATTACAATTTTAGACAGAAAACTTTGTCTGTTTTCCTTTGTTTTGTGGCCTGTGTAAAGGTGCGGTATATTACAGCACAGCAATTTCGAATCACCTCTTCCTGCCTTCCTGAGAGTTGTGACCCATCAAATTGCCAGAATTCTTCAAACTGAAGAAAGTGAGCGCATACTAAGTTGTAATGCATAGTCTTGGAACTCAGAGTGTTGCCTTTGGAGAAGAACTAGAGAGACAATTAATCAATGAAAATTCCAAAATGGCTCACACTATCAATCTCGTTGACATCACCTCGAACAGCTAGCTCCAGTCTGAGGCTGGAACACTGCCAGAAAAAAAGATTGGGATACCTTTGGGCTAAGCCAGTTACACACCTGCTTGGTACTGCTCAGGTTGGATATGAGCATCTGTACCAAATGCAACCCAGTCTGCACAAGAAATTAATTAGCAAGGATATATTTTCTTTATTCAGTCAACAGCTATCCTGATGTGTTCAACTAATGTACCTGCCAGTGCAGTTACATCAAGGAGAAACATCATTTGATCAGAGTTAACATCAAATGCTGCTTCTGTACTGTAAACCAGGAATAACTTAGCACTGTTGGTTGTTAATTGATCTACTAGATCACTAATCCAACAGTCACTCTAAAAATTTTATTTTTAAGAATACAGACCAGATCCTCAGCTGGTGCAAATCCTCTGATGCCAATGGAGCCATGAGAATTTACACCAGCTTAGCATCTGGTTGTCTGACTTCCCTGAACTGCATTAGCAATGTGATACCTAATGACAGTACAGATGAGGTATTGAATTTATCGAGAACAGTACATTTTTCAAATTGATCTTCAATAAATAATTCTGAAAACAGTTTTCCTTTGTATACAATTCTGAAGATATTAATTATTGGGACATTGCAACTTCCTAATTCTTTTGCTCTCTATGGTTTTTCTCTGTATGTGTTTTATGACTGACAGATTTATTTTTTCCAGAATGTTCATTATCAAACATTTTCGTATTTTGGCCACTCAGAAAAAATACATACTTCAAAAATCTGAAAGCTTCTAACATTTTTGGGGAAACATTGTTAAGGATACAATAATAACAATATTCAAAACACATTTCCTTATAAGTCATGTCAAAGCAAACAATTTTAGTAATGAACTTGATGGGGCAAAAAGTTTGAGCAACTTCGGTAGAATCTGAAAAAGCAGTCTGAATTCATCTAAATTCGAAATTAGTTGTTTCTCTGATGGAAACGTAAGATTGAAAACTCTGTCCATTCTACTGTGACAGAATTTGAGTGCTTGCTTGCTTTCTTTACTTGTAAAGAAAATATCATGTTCATTATCAACTGATTAGATTGGCACTTGGCAAATAAAGAACAGTTTCATAAAAATTTTGAATTATGGAAGTATTGGAAAAAGGCTAATGTTGACAATGCACTGGCCTGCTAAAGATTGTGCTAAGAGCTGCTGGCACTTTTAAAAAATGCCCTCTTTAAGAGTCTAGTGCATTTTTCAAACTGCATTTTTAAGATTGCCTCTGTATAATGGCTCTGACCTTTTGATGGTTCCAACCTAAATCCTAATGTACTTTTATCCTCACAAAAAACAGTGATATAATTTAGTACATTTTGGCAGTACTGAAAGTCTGTGCTCAGGAGACAGCCAAGGCTGGAATAGCAAGGGCACTGTAGATCAGAACTGAATAGGGGCAGACTGGACCAGAATGACTGGGAGATTAAATACATCCTGACCTATCTGGTGAATCATAGCCTGTTGCCAATAGCAGATTAAGACGGGATTCCCAACCCCTACGTCGGTATCCCTTACTGCAAGAGGCCGTTGAATTTGGTAGCACTGAGCATCAGGCGCACAAATGACTGCTGCTGCTCAACACTTGCTCTACTAGAAAGATCCAGCAGTGCATGGGAAAGAGAGAGGAGGGAGGTAGGCTGAGCAGAAGTCTGAGGAAACGACAAGCAAAGGGCCCAACACTTCAACCTTGGGTTGCATGTCCTGGGTGCCCAACCTGCAATACTCCATAGAGTCAGTGCACACGGCAGTGCTCCCATTCTTTTGATTGATGCTTTTATCTGGAGGAGCAAAGCACTGCATTAGCAGAAAAGAAGGCGCCAACTAGTGGTCTGCAGAATTATCCAGCAGCAATTGAGAGTAGAGGCCTCTCCCATTTTGTGACCATAAGAAAAGATGCTGAAAGGAAGAAGGATCCATTGATCACTTTCCTGGAAATATGGGGGGTGAAAAAGTAAGAACCATTCAACACCTACTGCCTGAATAATGTGGGATAGGAGAAACTGTTGACATCCATCATTTCCATAGCAAGAAAGATGCCAGCAACTAATACATTCAGGGGATTAAACCAGTAACAATGTATAAAGTCCTATCCTGGCCAGACAACTGATGTTTCGGCCCCAGTCCTTGGGTCTGTTAAGGCTGCTTTGTGCTGTTCTAGCCATGCAAAGCTGTCTTAAAGCCAGCTTAGCCAACTGGTGAGGCTGAAATTTTCCATGGTGGGTTTCTGTAGAAGGATGAATTATTTTGGAAATTTAAAAAGAAACAGTTCATCTTTTTTCCAAGACTGATTTTAGGGAAGAATAGGTAGGCTAGCAAACATTAATATCATTTCAACTATTTCTCTGAAGAAGTTTTCTTTGGAGCAGGAAGTTGGAAGAGGTACAGTCCTGGAGCCAGAGCTATTCTCCTGAAAATCCACTCAGATTTGACCAAGTTATAAACCTCAGAAAATTTCCATTTGCATAAACTCAGTAGAGCTTGTTCGAGGCTTGCCACTAAAAACTCCAAACTTTCCATCTGCACCGAGGATCTCATGTGATTGACAAATATTTCTACATGCCAACTGTACTGAACTTCTCCCAGGCCCTAAAGAGTTCCCTACATAGGCACAGAGCTAGAGACACAAGACATAAGCAAAACATGATCAACAGCAAGACCCCTGTGCTTAAGGAAAGATGATGTAGCCTCATTCACTCAAAGCACAGGATGAATGTGAATGAGGCAGAGCATTTAAATAAATAAATGAATGGTTTTTATGTTTAAATCACTGGAATAGGAACCAAGAGAGCTGAGTTCTGTTCTTAGCTCTGCCACAAACTTCCTATGTGAGGTTGAGCAAGACTGTAACAATGCATATGTACATGGGTGCCAAATTAAGGTTCCATTAGCAAATTTAATGCTGACATTACTTAACTTTTGAGTGCTTGACTTCATACCCTTCATGTTCTTTTAACTTTTTGAGGGGTGTTTGTAAACCTTATGTACATAGATAGATACCTACACAGATAAATCAACATTGATGTACGATATCAGCCCTCAGCAATTTTCTTGGCAACATAGTTGAGTTTATTTATCATTCATTGCCTGATAGGCCAGCTTGCTGATCAGTCACCACACGGTCATTTCCCTACATTTGTAGGGATCGAATACACCACCACAAAATCCCTCCTTGACCATCCACAGCTACCACTTAGTACATAGGAAAAAGTGGAGTGGCTGTTAGAGAGGCTCAGATCCTGCAATGGTCTCCTTAAAGGTTCACGAACCAAGCCCAACAGGAATGAGTGAAGAGAGCAAAGACACTGACTGTGGTTGATCAGGACAGGTGTTTGTGGTGATGTTTTCAACAGATGAAAGTTCCTGCGAGAAAAGAAGAGAGACCCAGGTTATACCAGCCAAATTTGACTATTCCTCAACCAGAGTCAACACAACAAGATACATTTTATCCCTGCTATAAACTGAAGTGCATACACACAAAGTTTTATTCATCTACATCTCAAAAAGGAGAAACTTTACCTTTTATGAGAGGAAGAACAGATGCAAAAGAATGAGCATCTTTACAGCACCACTTTCATAACAGAATTCTGTTGTTTTGGACTGATTTATTTTTGAAGAGGAAAAAAAATGCAAAGAACTTGGAACACACACAAAAGTACCTTCTCATCAAAGGTTGTCTATCGTTTCATGAATCACATGTGATAGATGAGATTTATGAATTAGAAACTGCGTCAAAAGATTTACAACATACTAAATTAGTTATGACATCTTCTCGTCTGTAAGCATAAACCTTCAACAAAATATCTATATCATCATCACAGAAGCATGGCCAACCCAATTCTTTCATTTCACTGCAGCACACCCAGAACCTGTCACAGTATTTGATGAATTCTTGAAGGAATGGGCTTCAGATCAATTAAAATAAACACCACAAGCTGATTTATCAAATCTTTTCTGAATGCTCTCAGAAAATGTCAAAAATCTGATCCATTGACAGAGAAAAGTCAGAGAATCGTGGCAGCCTATGGGATCACAAGACCTTTTCAAAACCATCATAAATCACTACAGAAAACAAATGGGGCACCATGTGATAAGATTTCTTCTGACAGCTTTGCCTCAACAAGACATATATTAGATAAATGGATACCTTCGCCCAGGCCCAATTGCCAGTTTACAAAGTTCCTGCATGTCAAATTGTAAAATATACCACATCCAAAATAATATACCTTTTTGGATATACAATAGCATGATTTAAAATACCTCACATTCTCTTTCTTTATTACAAACTTTATAGCACATCTGTAGGAAAGCATGCTTTAAAAAAAAAAAAGATAAACATACAAATTTAGCTTGCACAGTAGTTCTATTACTACATCCTATATAAAATTATTAGATTTATTTCTCTTTTAGTTAGTAAGGAAACTATGTTATTGTAGTAAAGAAATTCTACTCATAGCGACCTTTGATATTTCTAATCACCACCAGGTTTGTCTCATTGTCATGTAGGTCATGAGCATGTTCAAAACAATGCACTAATAGACTAATTTATTCTTCTAATCTTAATTAGGATTACACAAATGCCTTTGTTAATGAGGTTATAAAAATTGACAAAAATACACAGGTATCAGAAATGAAAGAGATTTGATAGTGAATTAGAACTTTGGGCTGCTATCCATGTTGCTGGTGGGGAACTCTATTATCAACAACAATCATACCGATATTGCCTTGTTTTATTGTAGCTAACATAAGTATGGTTGGGAGGGAGGAGAGTCACCCCTTATCGACACTACTGTATGGGAAGAACAATTAATGTCATTTAAAGGTGGGTATGAACTGTGGCAAATCACCAGCTCACCTACAGTGGATCTTGCGCTTTTCCTCCTTGTGGTGGGTCAGAGTGCCATCAGTTACCTCGTCTCCAAGCATCAGGGCCCCTGACAGTAATGTCTGCTGGGGAGAGGAGAGGAGAGGGAAGGGACACAGACCCACCCACTTCTCCGGGTCCCAGCTCAGAGCCCCTAGGAATAGCAGCTATGCATTCCTGAGAGTGTCCGAGGCTGCAATTCTTTCCCCTGGGCTATTTCCCCCTCTGCCCCTTCAGATCCTTGTTCCCTGAACCCTCTCTTCCTGGGCAGGGTCTACTCTCTCAGGCCTCTGTGCCTGTGGGTATCTCTGATCTGCTTGAGCAAGTTTCCCCCTCTCCTGGTCCCTGTACCTTTCTTAAGGTTCTTCTCTACTTGTCCAGTCCATCACAGCACTCCTCCTTCTCTACCTCCAGATTGCTCCTCTGCCTGTCTGGAGCAGGAATTTTTTTATCAGGCACCTGACTGGGCCTTAACTGGCCTCAGGTGCTCCTAAATGCCCTTGTTGTAATCCCTGCTTAGTCAGCAGGGAATAGGGCCCTGATCATTCTAGGACTGATATATCTCTCTTTGATCTCTCTCTGGCTGCACCCCCACGCCCATTCCTGTTTTTTTCATTCCTTGTCCCCCTTAATTAGTTGAGTCCCGGGCCTAGAGACTCCTCCCCTTGCACTCTGCCCACTTCCCAGAACACAAATAGGATCACTCTCCGACTGCCCCCTAACTCTGCTGTCTCACAGAACAGAAAGAACTATTAAAAGCACCTCCTAAGCCTAAAGCTAAGGGGTTCTAGTGTTCCATAATTTTTTGTTATATGTGCGTGAGTGAAATACACAATGTCCACTTTTAGTAACTTTCAGTTCTTTAGAGTGAGATTTTTCATATTTTGGAGGAAACTCCCATTTCCAACTTTTAAAATAATTGCTTAGTTTTTCCTCTGAATATAAGAAGACAGCATGCATTTTGTACAGAGAGCTGAGACTTGTAGAGGAATTCAACCTGTAGCTAGAGCATGAATGCCATTTTCATAAAATTTCACACACTTCATTGACTCTTTCATTTTGTAATTTTGTGCGTTTTGAGGGTTTCAGAAAATGTCATCAACTGCCTTCCCTTTCCACAGAAGAAACTATGCAAAGCCCAGGCCTGAAAGAAATAAAAATATTTATTTAAAAAAACCCAAACACCTTTTCTGAGGCACTCTGAGCTCTCCAAGTCCTGCCACCATTGAAGGGTAGTGAAGTGCATCAAACTCTCTGTCACTGGATTGTGGAGCCTGCCCCATCATTGACTGACTGTAGCTGCAGAGCTTTGTGCTTTATAATTCATACTGAAGAAAAACCAGCTGCAAGAGCACTGCAGAGTCAAGGAACTGGAGGAACAGGGAGCAATGGAATCAGCAGTGCAAGGTCAACAATCAATAATTTTTAATCTCCTCAGAACATAGCCCAACAGTTTATGTTTTTTTCTGAATCTTATCTGGAAAATAGGTCCCCTTTCATTCTAGATCCAACCTGGAGCCAAAACTATAGGGGTGGCTTTTGATCGAGGTAATTTGCAGCAGGCAGTCTGTTTGATTATGTGCAAGTACAGCAGCACATCCTAGGCCATTTCTAACCCTACACCCTTTCAGACCTTAACATGGTAAAGATACAATACTAATTATGCTGATGAATGACCTCCTTTTTAAGAGCTATGGACAGCCGTCTAGTGGCCATTTTACTATTGGCAACCCTTTGACATGACCTGGGAATCCACATCTGGGATCAAGCAGGGGTAAATGAAATCATGTTAAACTAATTTCACTCATTTCTCCCAGATCCCAACAGTTGTAATGGATAGCTGTTTCTCACCCAACACCTGTGGTGTTCCAAAGGACTCCATCCTATTACCTCTTGTTTAGCATGTATGTATGGTGAGGTCACTAGTGGGGGTTGTGAGTTGTTCTGGGGTACAGTACAATCAGTATGCAGATGACATTCAGCCCTATGTTTCCTTGTCAACAAGTACTGACAAATGTTGAGACGTGCAGATAATGTGACAGAGAACTACAGTAGGGATCTGCATGAGAAATGACTGGTTCAGGATCAATCCATGAAAGGTGGATGTCATACTGGTGGGAGGAGTAAAGCAGTTCGATGAACTCGTTATAATCATGTCCTCACCACCCCAATAAAGGATATCTGACGATTTATCAACATAGGGTAGATATGATATTGCACCTCTACCTCTCTCGGAGACAGGCTTGGTCACAGGTACATGGTACCAAGTCCTGCCTACTCTGTGTTGAGAGAATGCCTGAGTTTTATAACTTCTAAGGTACTATGAAAGGCCCATCTTTTCCAGTGGCCTTCTATTAAGAAAAAGCCTGGCCACTCTGGCTCCAACAGTGGGTTTCCTTTATGAATCTGCTTATGTAGTGGCATAAATGTCCAAGAAGGGAAGGGTTAGCAGACAGTTTTCTCTCTCTTCTGTTTCTTTAAATGTATGCATTTAGCCCTTGAAGTTCACTTAAGATATAAACTAATAAATAAAAAACATTGGGAGTGAAAGTACAGGTTTTTCTATTGGGGAATAATGTAAACTAAAATATAATGCTAATTGTGGTAAAGTATAAACTGGATTTCCTAGGGTTATTATTGTTAAAGTAACTAACTAACATACTGTTATTACTGCGGAATGTATCTGTGTGTGTGCTGTATCCCAGAACTTCAAATTACCCTGATCTCCATTTCTCTTGTCTGCAGAAGTTGGCAAAGTGGTAAGATTGCTCCGTGGCCTTCAATTGTTCTTGTACTTTGCTAATTGCAAAACTACAACTAAAAATAAATACTTAGCTATAAGCCAGTAAATGAAATACATTAATAAATCTTGAGTGCTTGGCCTTTTCCCAGACTCCTTAACTTCATCATGTTCACTGCAATGATGGCTTTGAATTCCTGTTTAGTATAAAGGAAAATTACCCTATACAGCTTTTAATTCCCAGAACCACATCCCTAAAAGCCTTATTCGAACTTCTGAGGCACATGGACTAGTAGTCGAGCTAAGAAAAGCTGTTGGCAAATCCCAGTGAAATTTTCTGACAGATTCATCTTTTAGCCTTTGGGAAAGTGAAGGTGCTACAGGCAAGATATTTGATTAATGCCACGAAAAATAGTGTTGCTGGCACAGCTGGTATGTCGGGAGAAAAATTCATCACTAACTCTAAAACTGCCATGTAATTTTCTCCCAACAGTTCTTTTCCTTACTTGACAGAAGATTTGCACAGGACAAACTAGCCTGACAGAGGACAAGTCAGCCAGCTGTTGAGGTATCTCTAAACATGACAGATCACTACGTTTTAACTCAGATTAATTCACTTATTACAGGTAGACCTAAATCACTGGTCATTGTCAAATCAGTTGTCACTACTAGCAAATCATGTCAGATTTCTGAACAAAAATGTTTCCAATCTTAAACAGTTGGTATAACCTCAGCCTGTCTGCTGACAAAGTAATTCCAGCAATAAGCACAGGACAGTGTAAAGTCTAGTTCCACACTGCCAAGCAAAGCACTGCAAAATAACCAATTCTACTCTGATGATATCTGTGTCATTTGTCTGGTATATATAAGGTCCAGGAGGACCTGGAAATGTCTGTGTTTGCTTCTGGTGTTTGGCAGAATTACTCCTTCCAAGCTTTTTATTTTTGCCTGTTTACTCCTGCTTTTAATGAAATGTTGCCTCACTCCAAACCAATTTCTGTCACTGTACAAACATTTAAAAATACAAACAAACCAAATTTTAAAATGCCATTAATAAGAGAAAGTCATAGTTCTAGATAAGGATTAAAACTACAATAGAAATACAATAATAGAAATTAAGTTCATATTTAGGGCCAGATTTCAGTCCATTTTTTCTAATGAGTTAACTATTAAAATCAGCTCATTCATATATTAGAGAGACAAGGAGGTAGGTAATATATTTTATTGGACCAACCTCCATTAATGAAAGAGACAAGCTTTTGCACTACACAGAGCTCTTCTTCTGGGATCAGCATGGTTACAACAACACTGCAAACAATAATTCATATACATACATACATCTGATTCTAAGAGCTACAGAGTCTCACCCATGTTTCTAAGATCTGAACTGGAAATGGGCCCAAAGCAGAACATCAGACCCAAACCCTACTGAACTCTGGGGAGGTTTCGATTCAGTTTGAACCTTGCAATTGGAGTTCATATTTTATTAGATTCTGGCACTTACTAAACTCAGTATGCTAAACTAATGTTAAGGACTGTATTTTTCTCTTAGTCCTTGGATAAATACCCACTGAAATAATAGAATCAGTCTTGCAAAATTCTATTTGCCCACTGTCCTGGGCAGTGGGGTTTTATTGTGGGATGGGGGATAGGAAGGGAGTGGTTTTTGATGAGCAAATAAATATTAGGTTTTTTCATGATCATCAAGATAAAGGGTGAGTCAATAAATTTTGTGTAGGTTAATTAAATTTTCATGAGAATTTTGCAGGGACAGGTAGGATTGAGTTTTTTTGTGTGTATAAGTTCAGTATCATATGTCATTACCGTATACACTACATACTCTACAAATAAACATACTACTGTTTGAAAACTAGTCCTCAAGCAAAGTTGAATCATCAAATCCCACCCCTGTCTTTACAGGGTATGTCTACTACAATTAGACACCGGTGGAGGGCCCATCCAGCTGACTCAGACTCGCGGGGCTCAGACTTAATGGCTGTTTAACTGTGGTGTAGGCGTTCGCACTTGGGCTGGAGCCAAAGCTATCAGACCGTGTGAGGTGGGAGGGTCGCAGAGTTCAGGCTGCAGCCCGAGCCCGGACAGCTACACTGCAATTAAACAGCCGCTTAGCCTGAGTCCCATGACTGGCTGGGCCAGAAATGGGTGTCTGTCTGCAGTGTAGACATACCCACAGAGTACACCGACTAAGCACATCCCTCCCAGCCATCCTCACCAAGTCCAGCTACCAAGGCCCTGGACACAGTCTATACCTAGGCTGTGCCAGGATAATTTTTGTGGGACTTGCCCTCTTTGACCCAGTGTCTCTTCTCTGCTAGTTATCTTTTATTACCTTCTTGTGCAATTGAAGGCAAGTACATAATACACACTTCAAGGATAGTAACTACATTTCCACAACTACAAAAGGATGATTCAGTAAAGTTTAGAACAAATTACAGATTAGTTATTTTAAGGTACAGCAGAGAAAAAAATACAAAAATTACACATTATAGATTAAAAGGCACTACAGGAAGCTTAATGTATGTTGGTAAAATTCCTAAAGGCACATTCGTTACAAAGGCAAAATTTAGTGTGATCTGGTTAGAGACTGACTTATGTTCAACTGTCTCCTTCTAGAGCTGTACAATGCAGTGCAGGGGTGTCAAACGTCCGGCTCGCGGGCCGGATACGTCCCGCCAACCTTTTTGGTCTGGCCCCTGGTGGCAGTGCGCATGCTGCCGCAACATCTCACAGCGTTGTACTCTGGCAGCGTTGCACGTTGCCGCCAGAGGATACAACGCCACAAGATCTCGCGTCATCGCGTGCTGCCACCAGAGAGTACGACACCATGAGATCTCACTGCACGAGACACAGCGCTCCAAAAGTGCCTAGTATTTCAATTTATGGTATGTATAGACCACTTGAAATACATTTAATTCAAATCTGGCCTGCCATAGCAAATGAGTTTGACACCCCTGATGCAGTGAGTGATACAAGTCACTCTTTCCTTTAGAGAATGAAAGCCCCTTCTCTGCTGACGGCTTGGGTCAGGTTAGAACTATGACAGTATATAGTGGTCTGGCATGTACAGGGATTACCAGACTCTTGCACATCACATAGCTGATCTAGGGGGGGTTATGAGAGGAAATTGGTGCAAAGGAGGCTGTCAAGGGCAAATGTGTGTCCTCTCTCCTCTCAGCTACCTTAGACTGGAAAGGTGGTTATTATCTAGTAGTTCAAGATGATTTGTGGGTTTGTTTTTTTAAATGAAGCAAGACTTGAGGAAAGGGATGTGAAGTGACCTGCAGTGGGGACTTGTGGTCTGTTAAATCTGCACACTGGCTTACAGGGCCCAATTCTGTTTTTCAGACATAGAGTATGGAAGGACAACATCTTTGGTTCCTACTGTAATTATTATTTCCTTCTAACGCCTTCCACAGAATACTACCAAAAACTCAGGTAAAGCTCTGGTACAGAAACTTTTAAACAAGCCTGACACGCACCTGTTCACATCCTTTGTGGTTAGGACTGTACACACCACATATAATCCCTTATGTGAATGAGACAAGAGACAGTTAATGTTAAATCAAACCTTAGCAAATGGTGCTACGACAGATGAACTCCCCCCCATGATATCTTGGGCAATGCCTGATCCATAAAATAAAAGATTTAAAATAACCTAAAATTGTCTTTATCTTGCTGGACTAGTTACTGTTAATGCCACAAACTATTCCCCCATCTTCCCTGTGAGTAAATCACAGGCCAATGACTCAATCTCACCTTTCTCCACCAATAAGTTACTAAAGTGACTAAGGTAAAAGCCCAAGGGTAGCCATGAATATATGTGGTAAACATGTGTGAACAACTTCACAGACTGACAATTTTTTGCATGAAATATTCAACAAATCATTTAAAACACTTAATAAATTAGGTGCTACAATAATACAAATAATAATAACAACAACAATAATAAAAAGCAGTGATCTGACAGTAGCTGCTCCACAAACAGCTGATAATGTAGAACCAACTGTTTTAAAGTACATCTCTGTACATCTGAAGTGACTCTCTGGAAGACCAAGGAAACTGATTTAACCAGACTCGGGCAACACAAGACAGAACAAAGGACTTTGGCTGGTTTCAAAAAGAGACACTCCCTGATGGGAACACAGGGTTTTGAACTAAGGTGAACCCAGGCTTCAGACGTTTCGGCATCTGAGATAATATAGGCTTACTTAGGACTATAGGTAAGAAAGACAGACATCATATTGTGTTAAAACCCTTTTCTCTGGTTATGCTTTGTTCCTACTGTTGAGATTAGACAGTATTTTATTTTCAGAAAAGGCTGTTTCGGTCACTGCATCCACCCCTTGTCACAGTTCCAGAAGGGAAGACGTGCAGATGCTGAACCCAGTTTGGCCTGCTGAGTAATCATGCTTGGTGCACACAGCCTGGATACATGGTCTGTGAGTGGGAGAATCATGGGATTCCACCCCACAACAGGTGAAGGAAAGAGGCCTAACACCTGAGGGGAGGCACTCAGCGAGACCAGAGAGGAGAGAAGCATAACTAGCCCTGTAATTGTGATAGCAGGGGCTCAGCTCTTTCTTAAAATCAGGCCTCTTGGGCACCCAAAATTACTGGTTGCTTTTGAAAATTTAGGCTTCTAAAAAAAAATTAAATGAAACCTTAAGCTTGGCAGAAATTGATAGCCTAGACTTCCATGCTCACCAGGAAAAGTTTCCCGCTCACCACTGGCAAATGGATATCCCAAGCCCTGCAGTGCAGTACAATATTGGAAGACAACATATATGTACATTCTGTTGACAAGATTTCCCACTGGTATTATACCACACTAGGAAATGTACCTGTTGTTGATAGGGCTCAACCACCGCTGAATACGGTTTGGTACTATCTACTCTTGCAGTTAACCATTTTCTGCACTGCTTCACCTGCAGTCATTGCTAAGAACTGGCATCCAGGGGACTTGAGGGGATGTCACCAATAAAGCTGGCAAATGTAAATGAAATTTAGCTCTAATGTTCACAGGTATGGGGATTATGCGTTAATTGCTTTTTCTACAAGTCTGAGAATTGCCTTAGTCTCCCTGACATATTTAAGGCATTTTCATTTTGAACCAGCACAAGACAAGCAAGCATTCTTCTTTTAAAAACAAAAAAAAAAAAAAAAAAAAGAATATATCTTTTGAAAACAGACAAATAAAAACCCTTTAAGGAAGAAATCAATTAATTAAAAAATTACATTAGAACATCTGTTCGCAAGTTGATCAAATTAGAAAGGTGAAAATCATGTCTGTTCTAGCAGAGGGTAAAAAAAATGCTAATTTTGGGAATGGGAAAAAGGCAAAATGTGGGTGAATAATAAAGAAGTAGCCAGGCTCCATATCTTCAATCACTTTAGAGTGCAAACACAAACCCACAGCATAGATCAGTTAAGCAGTGGGACGTCTCTGTTCTTCAGCTACAACAAGATCTTTTTTCACTATCCTCAGCAGGTGACTGACTGCTGACTAATCTGTGCAGATTCCATGCTTGCTTCTTCAATCTATATAGCTAACAAAATGTACCAGGATTGGGGAGCATTGTCCTGGGTGACCCAAAAGTGTTCAAAAAGCTCTGGAAGAAGCTGCTATCAGTCTAAATAGTGTACAACAAGCCATGTACCCAGTATTTAGCTAAAATGGGGAAATGATAGAGATGCCCTAAGTAAGAGGAAATGAGGGTGCAGTATACGGTGCAGCTCACTCAGCAGTATACGGTGAACCCCATACAGGAGGTCACCAGAATGAGTTGGTCTGCTTACATATTTCAGATTAATGAAATTACATTCATCTAATAATTCACAATTAACTATTAAAAGATATAGTTTCATTTATTCTCTATTTATTTAATTTTTGTTAAAGCTTTTTCTACAGCCACTGTTTTTATATGTTCTACTGAGCTAAGTAAACTCATTTAAAATATTTTAATAAAAAGATTTTTTTTCAGTTGACATGAGAACAATCAAGCAAACATCTGGATGTACTCAGGTGAGTAAACTTACTCACATGCTTTATTGTTTGCAGGATATTTATGTATAAATAAATATTGAAAATCTTTTAAAAACTAGTACAACTTAATCTTACAGACTTAGTTATGGAATGTGAGCAGAACTTTAACAGCAAGCTTCTTAGGAATGGTTGTAAAATAACAATTTTATCACTGCTGAGATATTTGACTACTTGTGAAGTCAGCAGAACAGGAGCGTTTGTTAACTTAACCTAGGCAGCTCACAGTGTCTCTTACAGCAAAGTGACATCTGTCTCCTGTACATACAGACATGGGATGAGCCTAATTGAAAATAATACGGATACAGCAACTGACAGACTGCTGTGCGTGAGAGGAGAACACATTCCCCATTTATGCTCTTTACCAGCTTTACATCCTTTCCCCCTTCTCGGAAAGCCACTATTTGAATTGATATCTTGGTAACTTTTTTTACACAGAACTGCCATTTTTTTCATCTAGTTGTGCCACATTTATTGTTACACTAGGAAATGAGACATGCCTAAATGATGAAATGGCACCTCTCCGGTGACAATTTTATAATATGTGCACTTAATTTCAGCTGCAAATGTTGTTATCAGTAGAGAAAATGGCTTTTCTAGCTGAAAGGATATGGAGGCTGAGTGCTGTGTAAATGGGAAGTGGACACTTCCCTCCACTGCCCACAGAGTTGATACCTTTGGTTCCTGTCAGAATGAGATGAAACAGAACAAGGTTTGCAAGTGACTATTTAGCTTCCCATTTAACATTCTCTTCATAGGTCCAGAGGAAGCCTCAGGCTTGTCATTATCACTGAAGGGGTAAAACACTAGTAGCCAATTTTTAGTAGCCCAAGAGACAATACTATAGGCCCACTGGTATTGCAGCATGGCAGCGATATATCATGATCATTATTAACCCTCACCCCTATATTTTTTTAAATGGAAGGCACTGTATTTTTCAACTCCCAGGTTACCTTTGCATTTCAAGCAAGGTGCAGTAAAGTTTAAAACTCCTGAAACCACAAACCCAAAAGTAGGGTAATTATGGCAAAATTATGCCAGCAGAAATCTAATCATATCAGAGATGTAAGACAAGCACTCTAAACTGGAATAACTCTCCTATGTGCCAGTGCATGGTGTTTTTTTTTTTTAAACAGCCCACCTTTACTCAATACTTGGCTTTTTTTCTGTTGTTCCCTGGTTGACACATTTGTTCTATGCTGGGGAAAGCTGTTTATGTACCATCAATAATACTTCAGGTGAAGGCAAATGGCTGTCATAAATGACTCTAATTGGGTGACCGCAGGAAGGGAACTGACATCCAGGGAGGAACACAACTATAATATTCAACCGTGACCCATTTAAAATTATTTCCTGGCTGACAGACGTTTGACCTGCTAGGGAAAACTCATCTACAAATCTATGGGACTCCTGAGCACATTCAGCAGGGTCCTCTCCTTTTCAACATCACTCTCTTTTATTGAAAGACATAAATACAACCAATAGAACCAAACAAAAAGTAATTCATATAACCGGTTGTGCTGATCTCATACTAAGACTGGTGCTAGCATTCTCTCTCTTTCTATGTCCTCATGCAGAGTGCACTTGAAAAGTTCAGTCTGGTTTTAGAGGTACCCCAGGTTTCAGAGACATTTCCTATAACTAAATGAGATATTACACTATAATTAGTACTATCCCTAGAATTAGAATGAATGTTTTAATTGCACCCATATCTGTATCTTCTAATATAATCGCAATTTAACCCAATTAATTGCCAGAAAAGAAAACCGTGAAAGAAAACAGAGAAAGAAAAATAATCAAGAAACGCAACACATTCCAGGACTTAGAGGATAGAGGGGCAAAGACAGGCAGGAACAAAGTTTTGTAAAATGTAGTGCATTTTCCACTACGTAATCTAGAAAAAGATCCTGAAATTCCTCAGAATCGATCTGTGCTCTATAGAAAAGTGTATGACCAAGACTCTGTGAGAACTGAAGTCTGCTCTGACCAAGATGGACAGGTAGACTTTTCTAGTGTTTTAGGACTGCTTTCTCAGCTATACATAGGACTACTTTTTTTTCCTTCTATGACCCCAATCTTCTTTCTGTCTGTGTAAGCACTTATACGGCCTCTGTCACTGTAGTATTTGAACACCTTATAAACAGAAGAATTTTGTAATATATGGGGTAGTATTGCCATGATGATGTCCATCTTTATTATAAACTAGTAGATGAAAGCCTGTGCTGTCACATGGATGTAATTAATAAAGTCCTGTGTATATATTAAAAAAACCCAAAATGGCTGAGAATTTAAAAACTGGATGGTAACAGACCACTAATCCCAGTAATGACTGAACTTGGTGACATTCTCTCCCAACAAAAAGCACTCCCAACCATACTTGTAGTTGTTTCCATCACTTCACAGGCTTCACAGTGTTGTTGGAGCTATTGTGTGTATTGGTTGTGTGGGTGATTGTGTTGATTTGTGTCTGAGGGGGCTGTGCTGGGAGAGCCGTGTTGATTTCTGAGAGTGGCACAAGAGGGGTGTATGCTGCAATGATGGTCTGTGTGTGTTTGGGGCTATTGTGTAGGCTGGTTGTGTTGGTGGTTTTAAAGAACTAATCCCCCATCTATGAAGTTTCATTCATACAAGCAGTAAAAATGCTGCATGAATATTAGATACAGTGTAAGTATGGTGATTGGTTGAATTAACTCTGCTATCACAATGGTCTTGTCATAGCATAGAGACATGACTTGCTGTCGTATGTAATTCGTAAAATCAAAGTATCTAAGAACTTGGATGGCAAAAGACAACAAATCTCAGTGATGATTGAACCTGGTGATATTGTGAACAAAACGAACTCTCAGCTATTTCCATTACTGCAAACTGACTCAACAGACTTCCTAGGCATCAGAGTCACACACAAAGTGACAATCCTTGAATTTTATTATATAGAGTATATCTATTTCACCATCTTTTGCCAGAAGACTGATAATTTTGGGCAAAATACAAAAACCAGTGTGTATTACAGCACCAGCACAAGTAGGAGCTTCTAAACCCTAATCTGTGATGAATCTCCAAAAAAGCTTCATAATAATTTTAAGATATGTTAAATTTAAGACTACTATCTCTGACTGCCTCGTAATTTGTTGTGCCTAATTTATGCCTCTCCATATCCTTGAACGATAGAGCCAATTCTTGTTCCTAACTAACTTTCAGACTGTGGAGAATCTTGATATCTAAGTCTAATAGCCATTTATGCAAGCAAGAAGCTTACTAAAGAATGTGAAAAATTGCTTTTGAACCTATTTTGAGTTTCTCTAGGTTTTGGTATCACTCCCTCCCTCGTATCATCCCCAGGAGGCCAAATGGGCCAGGTGGAGAGTAAAACCTTGGGATTTGCTGAAGGTACTGTGGTATTTCAGTATATTTCCAGTGACAAGAGGGAAAAGATAAGAAAGAACAGGCTAATAAGCAGGGGAGGTCTGCAAAAGCTAATTTCAGATTGATTGAGCACTAAATATTTTGGGAATATATTCTCTTCTTGATACACACAAGTCCCACTATTGTAATATGATCATCAGATACATACATGTGCTCACGTTCCAGGATAAATTGACTATAAAGTGGTCTCCATTACCTATGGGGAAGCTAGCATGTTGGGTTATAATAGAGCAGATCCTCACATCTTTGAGAACTAGCACTGTTTGGGGAATAATCTGAAACTTTGTCACAGGTAGTGTATAGAAGATTTTTAATGGCCACCTGTCTGCTGTTAGTGCAGCATGATGGGCCCACAATGAGTAGGGAGAGGAACTGGAGAAGGACAATAGAAACATGGATTTCTGAGCTGTAAGAGTGAAAAAGGAAGTGGGAGCCTGTATAGGGAGGATAAATGAAGTAGATTGGGCTCTCCAGCCCATATTGGTATGGTGAATAAGGAAGTGTGTTGTCACTTGTCCTCATGAGACAGGTAGATGTAAAATATTGAAGTCTTTGGCTTGTTCTAACTGAACAGATAAAAAATCAGGATTATATTGGGAAGTGCTTGCAATCTATGACTAACTGTGACTCCGTAATATGTCACACATTGCACAATCATCAACCCAGTTAAAAAATCCAGACATCATAAATCTCTTCCAAAGTTCAGTGACTGCATTTTCCCTCATGGAGTATTTATATCAAATTGGTCCATCAGACCAATTAATGTCTTCATGATGATATACCCTGCAAAATCTGTCAGCATTTCTAAAGCACAATTCACTTTTGTAGGTAAATAAAGTGGGTTCTAACTTCACCACAAGCAGATGCATAACATAAACAAAATTTACATTGCAAGTCTGTGTCAGCCACAACCAGAAGTAAGAAACTACCACATAAAGAAAAAGTGGATATAACAGAGAGCATTGAAAGCTTTCATTCACTATTTGGACAGTAAGTGCTTTGGGGGCAGGGACTGTCTGTTACTCTGTAGTGTCTAGCACAACGGGGACCCATTCTTATTTGGTTCTTAGAAACTATCATTGAAACCATGATTATTATTATTAGTAGTAATGATAATAGTATTTATGGTTCCAATTAAATATAAACTTGTTGCTTTAAATGCCGTAGATAGTTTGGATTTCTTGTATGTATCCTAAGTTAAGTCCTGTGCTTTGTATTATACTTTTATATGGATCCATTCTCATAATATTTGTCCACATGAAAGATGTAAACCTTAGCACTTAAAGGAAAATTACAATTGAAAACTGCTCAAATTACTAATACTGGTAATTCAGTAGCAAGATAACTACATTTAAGCAGTTCCTCCAACAAGCTTACATTTTGGCCAGCTGGAATAACAACTCAAATCAAAGGATTAGCCTGAGGATAGTTTCTCCTCCTATACAACCTATACCAGTTTTAGTTAGGAGGAATATCAATGCCATGTTGCCCTGACTCTCCTTACTTTCACAACTCCAGTTCAAAGAGTGGAAAAATTTGTCCTTTGTACTATCAACCAGATGACTGTCTGCTACAAAAGTAAGAAAAAAGGTCTTCTTAACTTTATTCTTAACTCTCCTTCACCTCCGTGATAGTTCTTGGCAATTTCCATAATATGAAAATATATAAATATGTAAAATGTTTATAATATGCCCTCTGATAAAATAAAGGCATCTTAGCATGGGAGAGGAATAACAGAAATAATAATTACAATACTAGATAATGGCAGAGGCAATAGAATATTGACTCTGCAAAAGAAACCCAAGACCACAGTCTTTTAAAGACAAAATTGAAAATATATCAAAAGTTACCACAAGAAACTCATTTAAAAACTATCACCCCCAGAAGCTATTTCTTCCCTTATGCTGTTACCATTAACTTTCTTCTTGGCTATTGCATTTGTCAGTGAAGGAAAAACATGAAGTGGTCACTGAAGTGAGCATTTAACCTGGCAGTGAGAAATCTAAGCCCAATAGTCTTAATCTAAAAGTCAGCAACACCTTTTTTACATCAAAGATCAGGTGTGCTGGCTGTATAAAACTGTATTTTTGATCCCTTGAAAGAAGGTTCATAGTTATACACCAACTTCAATATTTTGTTCAGTGTATTATGGACTGACTTGTGTCCACAGTGGCATTACCCAGAGGAGCAAATGATCTTTCCTCAGCCTCCTCAGAACTCGTTCTTCACGACCAAGACTACTTGACACAGTAAATATTAAGAGAGATCTTCATCGCTCGGCATGAAATCTCCTGGTCCCATATAAAAATTATGTCTGCTTTAGTTAATCTTGTGTTTAAATCTATTCAACTATTCTCCCTTTTTATCTACCCCATACTTGTTGCCTCTATATTTTATACTTTTTAATTTTTCTGGTTGCATTTAAAGGTCTTCCTGTGATATAGTTAATGAACAAATGATCTTATAGTTAATGAACAAAAGGTCTTCCTATGATATAGTTAATGAACATTAAGTTCGATGTCTTCCTTCCCCTTCGTCATTTACATAAAATGTGCCTGCTAGGGCACATGAAGTAGTTTTAAGATTTTTTTCTTTTAAATTGAGATTTAAATGGTATAACTAAGATCAGAAACTGGTGAGTGGTATCCTGTAAAGAAAGCAAAATCTTTAAAATCAAGTCAATATTGTGGTTAGTATAGGAATAGAGAGTAATAGGCAGGCATACCAGTGCTAATGTGCTGTGGTTCTTTATTCAGCCATTACTAATAGTCATCAATATTCGGACACCATTAAGCACTGTTGATTGAATGCTAGACCAGCTGGTCCCAGCTAACTCTTGTTTCATGTGGAGGCTAAATCAGACTTTTCAATAATCGTTGTTTCTTAATGGCTAACAAAAGGTATTCCTGTATTGCCCCTGTGTCCTTTATGAGTTCCATAAATAACTAATTAACCTTTGTAACAAAAGTCGGCATTAAAACAGGAGGCAGCCAGTGCGTACAAATGACATGCATCCAGAAAAGATCTCCTGAGCTACATTAAGCTTACTCTCTCCCCATAATGTTCTCCTCAGAATTAAATGCTTATTGACTCCATGTTAATATCCATTTAGTAATCTGCCGTTTTTGTTTGTTTTAATATAGCACTCAGTTTTACAGTAGAAAGGAATTATGCAGTTTAGAAGTATGAATATTAAAAAAGGATATAATTAAATCCGTTGCCTGAAACCTCTGTCTAAAGCTATAATGACAAATTTAGTCCATATTTATTATGGTGCACAAGGGACTTTAACTAGATCATTAGTTTATATGCCTTACTCAGTAGCGAAGTTCTAAAACTTTACATTTTGCATATTATTACATTATTCATTTTTCCAACTAGGCATAAAATATGGCTTCCCAAGAGTACAATACCTAATTCTTCAAAATATACAAAGATAGCAATAAAATGATTAAATTACAACTCTTACATCTGTTCTTCTTGTCTGATTATAAATTAAAATGTTTTTAAACAGGAAAAAAACAACAATTTAGGTAATAAATACGTTTAAACTGTACAGCTTCTCTAAGACTAAAAAATATATCTGTCTGTATGTATCCACTTAAGTAGGAGTACAATGGGCTTATCCTCCTCTCCACAAGTTATTGCACTTACTTTAAGAGGCTGTGAAATGGAGCTAAAGTTGACCACAAAAAATTTTTAAAATCACTGACTTCGACTGATAGTTTAGATCAGTTGCTGAAAAGACTGATTAAATAACTCATTGATATTTCTGTGTGTATGAATAATTTGGTTTAAAAAACCCATAAAACATTATGCCTGTCAGGATGAAAGTATTAAATGCTATTCTAAACCATTACCCATCGTTGCAAAATGTTGTCTAGTGTTTTCTTTATCAATTACGCATTAACAAATATTTACTCCAATGATGAAAATGCACTAATGCAGGTGACACTGACAAATTACCTTTGGTGCAGTCTTTGAACTCATCAAAAATTTCAAAGAAGAGATCTTGATAAAATGCACAAAGTATCAAATCACAATACCTACTGAGAAATTCCGTTTCAAGAAGTATTACTGGCAAATTGTTTTTTTTTAACAGATAAATTCATGTTTGAAAGCCTCAAAATGTCTTTAACATTTACTATTTTATGTCCTAGGAATCAAAATTTGTTTTCTAGAATACCTAGAGCCATAAAGATATACCCATACAAATAGTTTCAATGACAGTGGTTGCAATACTTCAGAATCAGCATTATGCAGCATGGTACTATTTGATGCTACCATGGGGGTCCATGGATGGACAAATTAGGGGAGCAGAAGTTACGATTGAGCGCTCCTTGAATGCTTTTGAACGGATTGAGTTTTCTTTAAATTGAAATATCATGAAATGCTCCAGTTTTCATCTGCCTTGAATGGCTGTATTTACTTTAGATGAAAATTACTCTTTATGTTCCCTTGGCATATGCCTTCCGGATATGTTTTATGACAATAACAAAAACAGCTTTTTTTATCGTGGTTGCTTCAATTGCAAATCAAAACATATGAAATAAAAAGCAGCACGGGCTTGAATGATCAAAACTCTCAGTTACTGAGCTGAATCCATGTGAGCCAACTTACTAATAACAGTCCCCTGAAGATTTAACTTGCTGCTACGAAAAACGAACATCCCAGCTGGTAATGTGGAAAAGATAAACCTAAAAGATGCTTCCATTAAACAGAAAGGAAGAAAGAAAAGGATGGAGGGAGAGCTTTTAAAAAAAAAAAAAAAAAAAAAGAATCTGAAATCTGTCAGATGGAATAGTTTGTTTTGGTCATATGTTCCTATTTACAAGAACACCTTTGATTTATATAACAATTTGTAGAAAACCTACCTCATACTCTCAATCTGGGGGGGGGGGGGGGAAAGAAACTGGCTTCATTAAAGGATGTCCCTCGATAAATAAAATCTCGATCTGGCCCCTGTCCACTGCTGTTCTAAATGAGCCCCGTCAGTCTGGCCCATGTTTTTTCATTTCGTTTTCTCAAGCCAAATGGCTACCATCTGCTGTCACAAAGCTGTCACACAATCAGTAATGGAAGATTTCTAAGGAATATAATGCCTGAAGAATGAATATATGACATTCCAGCTCCTATCTAGCAGAGAGAGAACAGCAACCCATTTGAAAAGAAACAGCAGTAGTGTTCTCCTACTTCTCAGCAAGTGCATTGTAATACAAATCTTTATTTGGACTCAAGACGTTGACAGGTCAATTGAACAGAATAAGTCTAGTTTATGATGCAGTTGTCAGAAGTGGTTAAAGCAGGAGTCTGTTTACCGGCGCCCTGAGATATTCCAACAATTTTTCTTGCAAACCAGCACCTTGAGGTTAATTACTTTACCAATTTGAGTAAATGGCAAGCCATATTCCCATCTGTCTCCATTAGTTCCCCACTATTTCTCAATTTATGATGACTGGGGTCAAGGCTGTGGTACAAAAGAAGAGGTAATAAAGCATGAATGGAGTAATTTTCTGTTTATACAAATGTGGTAGCCACAGCATAAATAAAGAGAAGACATTTTAAAAATGCATATTCTTTGCTTTGAAACCTCTGGATGCTAACTATATTAACAGGGGAACAAAATAAATACTACCAAGGAGCTGTTGTTTTCATATTTATGTACCATTAGCTAAAAATCTTGTATCATATGCAGTACTATGTTGGCTACTCCCACACTGGCATGGTAATCAGAAAGTTCTGAAAAGCCTGGAACAGTTGATCTCTACTAAGCTTGCTTGTTCACCAAAGACAAGCAGCTTGGGAAAGAAAGAAAAAACTCTTTATTTCAGTACCAAAATGCAGTATTACTGAAGCTTTTTTGTCTCAAATAAACATTTCTTGCTATCTCTGTTGGATTTAGTGCTGGAATCCTTTAAAAGCTGTTCAGGAGTGTGACTGATTTAAGAGCATCTCGTGGGACAACATCTATTTTACTTTTTGCTTGTTAAGAAACAAAACATGTAACAACTTTATTCTTATATTATAAAGTGCACACACATTGTCTTTTTAACTTTCAATTCAATCATATATTTATTTACTATTCACAACACTTAAACATTTGTAAGAAAGTCCTTAGATATATAATTCAAGGAGAAATCTCCTCCAGTTTCCTCAAACTGTTAATGGATATGCTGGATTGATATGTTTTTGCCTAATCTACTTTGTCAAAACAGTGGCAGTCTAAAAAAAGAAGAAAACTTTTTGGCCATTCGCCACAAATGGTAGAATTGCTCATTAATTAAACACTTCAGTAAAATAAATTTTGCAACAAATGAGGCATAAAGCATATATTTTACCATAAAGGATCCAAAATACAGTGGAAGTAATAATATTCTATTGCTGTTTGTGTACTGTAAAAATTTTAATATATGACACATCCATTGGAAGCTGGCAATATACATACCCATTATTGTGAAGCAACTCAATAAGAATATACACACACTAATTCCTGTGCCAGATTTTACAGAAGAACAAAAAGGTTTTCTGTATTTCCAGATTACATCTTCACTTAACATCAGACAAAAATTCAGCAGTCTAGCTGAAGAAAAAGGTTTCCAAAAAACAAAATTAAACCTCCATTCCATTGACTTCTTGCAAAGCCAGAAATTAAAGAGTCATCATATACCAACAGTTCCTACCCCACTGTATGTAAGAGACCATGGTTATTTTCTATTCCAAATATCTGACAAAACTTGACTTTTTAATGGTAATCACAGTCTGAGACATGCTACTTCTATAATATAACAAATAGCGCACAACAGAATACACATCCAGCTCGGTACCACAGACTGGTACTAGAAGCCATACCGGGCCAAATTCTCTTGTTGGGATTATTTCGTTGCCTTTAGTGGAGCTTTGCCCGCAAAGGATTTGTCACACCGTTCCTCAGAACTGCAGAATATTTGTCACTTGTTCTTTTGCAAAGAAGCAAACTAAGGTACAGGGGATTACAGAAGTAAACTAAATTGTAAAATAACATTACCAGTTCAATGACTTGAGTGCGGCACATTATGTGCATGCAGGGACCAAACTACTTTAATACAGTACCACTGACTACAAGGATGCGAGAGGACATACAATGTACCTCCAGAGAATGCTTCTTTTTTGGATGTTTGTATACTAAGAGGGCACTAAAAATGTTAAAGTGCAACCTGCAACTTTTCTGACTTTATAGAAATAGTTCCTTTTTAGTATTCTATATGCTGATCTAACACACATATGAATACAATAATTCTAAATATTAATAATAATAATACTTTGTATTTAACTATATATTTCCATATGAGGATCTCAAAATTCTTTACAAACATTGATGAATTAAGCCTGGCAATAGCCTTTTAAGACAGGGATATATTATCCCAATTTTGCAGGTGGGCAAACTGAGGCACAGATGGATTTCAATAAGGTCACACAAGAAGTCAGTGTCAAAACCCTTATGGGTCAGCAATGAGACTTGTCTTTCTAAAAATATGGAATAAATTTACTCTCAACGCATGCACATAACTCCCAGTTTAATAAAAAAATGAGAACGGCATGCTGGTCAGACCAATGGTCCAACTAGCCCAGTATCCTGTGTTCCAACAGTGGCCAACACCAGGTGCTTCAGGGGGAATGAAAAGAACAAGTAATTGTCACCCATTCCCAGCTTCTGGCAAAGAGAGGTTAGGTATACTTCAGAGCATGGTTTTGCATCCCTGCCCATCCTGGCTAATACCCACTGAAGGGCCTATCCTCCATGAACTTATCTAGTTCTGTTTTGAACCCTGTTACAGTTTTGGCCTTCATAGCATCCTCTGGCAAAGAGTTCTACAGGTTGACTGTGCATTGTGTGAAGAAATACTTCCTTTTTTTTTTAAATCTGCTGCCTACTAATTTCATTTGGTGACTCCTAGTTCTTGTGTTAAGAGGAGTAAATAACACTTCCTTATTTTCTTTCTCCACACTAGTCATGATTTTATAGACCTCTATCATATGTCCCCTTAGTCGTCTCTTTTCCAAGCTGAAAAGTCCCAGTCTCTCCTCATATGGAAGGTAATTTTTGTTACCATTTTCTGTACCTTTTCCAGTGCCAATATATCTTTTTTGAGATGAGATGACCAGATCTGCACGTGCCAGGGATTTATAAAAAGGCAATACGATATTTTTTGTCTTATTATCTATGTCTTTCCTAATGATTCCCAACATTCTGTTAGGTTTTTTTTGCCGCACATTGAGTGGATGTTTTCAGAGAACTATCTACAATGACTCCACGATCTCTTTGAGTGGTAACAGCTAATTTAGATCCCATCCTTTTATATGTATAGTTATAATTATGTTTTCCAATATGCAAGATTAGCATTGAATTTCATCTGCCATTTTGTTGCCCCATTACCCAGTTTTGTGAGATTCCTTTGTAACTTTGTAACTTGTTTGGGCTTACTATCTTGAGTAGTTCTGTATTATATGCAAACTTTGTGTCCTCACCGTTGACCGCTTTTACCAGATCATTTATGAATATGTTAAACAGTACTGGTCCCAGGACAAATCCCTGGGAGACACGACTATTTACCTCTCTGCATTCTGAAAACTGACCATTTACTCCTACCCTTTGTTTCCTATCTTTTAACCAGTTACTAATCCAGGAGAGGACCTTCCCTCATCCCTTAACAGGTTACTTTGCTTAAAAGCCTTTGGTGAAGGAATTTGTCAAAGGCTTTCTGAAAATCTAAGTACACTACATCCACTGAATCACCCTTGTCCACATGCTTGTTGATCCCCTCAAACAATAGAAGAAACTCAAAACTAGCAGATTGGTGAAGCATGGTTTCCCTTTACAAAAACCATATTGACTCTTCCCCAACAAATCGTGTTCATCTATGTGTTTGATAATGATAATTCCGTTCTTTACTATATTCTGTTATATATATACTATATTCTGTTCTTTACTATATTCTGTTCTTTACTATAGTTTCAACCAATTTGCCTGTAATTGCCGGGATCGCCTCTGGAGCCTTTTTTTAAAAAATTGGCATCACATTAGCTAACCTCCAGTCATCTGGTACAGAAACTGATTTAAATGATACCACAGTTAGTAGTTCTGCAATTTCACATTTGAGTTCCTTCAGAACTCTTGGGTGAATACCATCTGGTCCTGGTGACTTATTACTTTTTAATTTATCAGTTTGTTCCAAAATTGTTAGTTAAATATGTCCCTAAAAGAAGGGAATGTTGCCCTTTGTCTGTGAATTTTTAGTGCTCACTTAAATAAGGCTGATAAAAAACTGGGCCACATGCTGACTTCCCTGAAGTTAATCGGCATTTTGACATTGAATTCAAAAGGACAAGGGTTTGGTTTAGAGTGCAGGCAGGTGGTTTGAATATGATGAATTTAAGATTTTTCAATACATCAGTGGCGACCAGAAACTTCATGTATAACAAAAAATATTACAAGAAATATAAGCATTATATGAATGTTTTCACATAGTAATGTATAGAACAATTTTATATTACATTGTGTTCACACATGAAATTCCAGGCATAATAATCTCTTTGTACAATAGGTCCCTCCTCTGCATGCAACCTAAGATTTCATGGTTCCTAAGAAGAGGGCTTTTATAATCTTCCAGTACACAGCTACTCTTGCTGTCCAGAGGAAAACAAATGTTCAGACCAAACAACTCCTCTAAAAAGAGAGAATTTTAACTCCTATTACCAGATCAGGAAACTAAGAGACAAACAAGGAAAAAAGATAATTCACTACTTTTTGCACTTGGCAACCTTTACGCCTCATTCCCAATGTACACTGACTAACATATGTATTTGGAACTGACTCCATATTCACACTGGGTTGTGGCTGCTCGAATATGAACCAGACTAAGGCTGTGTACAGAAGCACTAGGAAAACACTGATACACGCATTGAGGCACTATCACATAGGAATATGCATTTCAACTGCTTATAAAATTATAAAACTATACAGTTCAACGAACATGGGAAACAGAGTCTGAGTGATTAATCTGTAAGGAGCTTCCAGTCTACAAAATAACAGGGAAAAAGCTCTTTCACTATATCACTCCTGAAGGTAACCATTAAGAATACAAAAGGCCTGATTCTGACCTCAGGAGTGATCCCATTAAAGTCAACAGAGTTACATCAGTGTAAAACTAGTATCGTCAGCAGGATCAGAATCAGACCTCAAACTCCATCTGCCTGAACTGTACAGGGTTTCACAACAGATAGAAAGGTTGGTGACAGGATGAGTTACTGAACAGCAAAAAAATGAAAGAAAAAGCAGAAGGAGAAAAAACATAAGTACCATACTTTCATTACTGCATGGTTCTACTTTGTCAGTCTTTCCCATTGTTGGCCTTCTAATTGTATTTTACAAAGTATCTTGTTGTGACAGCTATGATTTAAAGCGCTACTTCTTCTCTCGTCTTGACGTATAAAGGAAAAAACACAGATCAAATTCCAAATGATGGTTGGGTAGCAAATATAGCAATGTAGTACTTCTGCTTGTTTATTTTAAACCTGCAGCCAATTAATTTCTTTGGGTGACCCCTGGTTCTTACGTTACATGAAGGAATAAATAACACTTCCTTATTTACTTTCTGCACACCATCCATAATTATATAAACCTCTCTCATATCCCTCTTTAGCTATCTCTTTTTTAAGCTGAGCGGTGCCAGTCTTTTCAACCTCTTCTCATATGTGTTCCTCATTTTTGTTGCCCTTCTCTGTACTTTTTTCAATTCTAACATATCTTTTTTGAGGTGGGGCAACCAGAACTGCAGTAGGTATAGAAGGCGTGGGCATACCATGGATTTATATAATGGCATAACATTTTCTGTCTTATTATCTATCCCTTTCCTAATAGTTCCTAACATTCTGTTAGCTTTTTTTGACTGCCATTGCACACTGAGCAGATGCTTTCAGAGTACTATCCACATGGATTGCTGAAGATGTATTTTATTTCTGAATTGCATCAGATCTTCCATACCTTTCCTTGTCCTGTTTTGAGCAGAGCTTGCAATCATGTCAAATTTTTGTGATAACATTGTTCACTGAGGACTAAGATGCAGACCAGTCAAATTCAAACCTGAGTCTCTAGGGAATAAAATATAGTGTGTTAATGAATAACCTCCTCCCTTCCCCCCACCAAATAATAAGGTTCTTAGAAAGCACATTCCTTGCTTGGAAAACTCTGCAAATTAATTATGCAACAAGAGATAGAAACATTTCAGACTTCAAACCCACTTTTCTTTGCTGATAATTGTAGTTAACGTATTATCTTGTTGCTTCTTTCTTGTTGTCCTGGGTTAAGAAGTGTACAATGACTACCATATGCAGCGAACCAAATAAACCACAATCTCCTGAAAAGTAGGGGGGGGGTGACCAGATGCCCCGATTTTATAGGGACAGTCCCAATATTTGGGGCTTTTTCTTATATGGGCATCTATTACCCCTCCATTCCCGTCCCGATTTTGCCACTTGCTAGCTGATAACATTAGGTAGAGGTAACAAATACAAGTTTATTGTAAGTCACAGGGAATATGGAGCACCTACTGCCTGCAACTGACAAACACATTTCTGGTAAACTGACTGTCAAGATGTTAAAATATAGTACTGACTCAGCCAAAAGAGATTTCATGTGTCTCAGCTGTTGTTTTAGAACAAAAACATCTCCATGGAGTAACGGACAAGAGGAGATGGACTATTTGGACAAAAGAGAGGTCAGGCAGAGTAATTTTTTTTGTTTGTTTCCAACTACTGGAGAAAAGTTACTTATGGCCTGATCCAACTCTCATTTAAATCCATGGAAATATTCCCTATGACATCACTGGGATTTGGATCAGGCCTTCAATCTCTAGGACCCCAGTTTCCCGATTTGTAAAATGAGGCTACTAATGCTCGCCTATCTTGCAGGGGTGTTTTGCAGCTTAATTCATTAAAAGAACAGTTTCTTTCCCAGGACAAACAAGAAAGTAAGGTAAGTATTATATAATATTAATCAGAACAGTGAAATGTCTTTTCAATGAAAAACTCTGGCAAAATCTATCTACATTTTAAAAGCAGTTATCATGATAGTATATAAAGGCTACCGCTTTAGTAGCCAAGGGGACGAATAATTTTAAAGGAAAAACGAGAGTTGCACACTTAGGTCATCTTCAGAGAAAAGAATGCATCACACAAAAAAAGAATTGATGTATTTGAGATCCCCATAGAGAAGGCAATATAGAAGTGTAAGATGTGTTTATTGTTTATAAAGCTTTAAAAATTCTCTATGGGGTTTATGTAAGTAGCTCACAAGAATGGTAACAGAATTCAGAGCCTTTTACTTTTACATAATGAATTTGAATCTAATTCAGAATTGAACTGACCAAAAGTTTAACACCTGATCTGCTTTTAGCCTATATGAAATGAGTTGGTTGTCTCAATCCAGTTTCTAACAGACAGTTGTCCACCTCACCAAAAACTACTATCACAGCTGGCATAAAGTTGACACTGTGGTTGAAAGATTCAGAAATGCAGCCACAGATTGAAGGATAGCCTGATTCACAGAACAAACTCCATGCTCACTCTTAGTAGTGGTGTCTTCTGAACAGTGCTAAGAAAAATTAAAAGGTCAGCATGGACAGAACTTGCACTGCCACTGTTTGTGCTGTACTCTTCTGGGGCTATGCTAGAGGATCTCTCTCTTAAGGTACATCTTTTATGGGCATTAAAAATAAGCTTGAAATACAGTTTGAAAAATATTTCCATAGGTGACAGGAAAAGGTGCAGGATTTTCAACAGCCACTTCACTTCATACCAGCAGAACATGCCATTACAACCACACTACCTAGCCATACTGATTGACTTTACTGCATAGAATATGTCAACTATATCCTAACATCCACAAAGTCTATGTGCTGCTTTTGTAATGTGAATCACTGAGCACTTTTCGTAACTGGAAGAAAGCCAGGAAAGTAATTTATTTTACAACCTGAAACTGAATCCCAAAAGGGAAATTGGATGTCAAAAGACAGGGTTTTATTCTCTAAGTCACCCGGTCTCTTAAACATTTCCATTTGTAATCACTTTTTGTGTTTCAGTGGATGAAATCAGAGAACAAAGATTTTATATGTTTATCAGAAATGTTCTGCAAGGTTGGGAAGTCAATGGTAACCCTTTTGGTTACACAGTTTCATTCTCCGAAAAAGATAGACACCCTGAATTTATGGGAATATTGCAATATAACATTGTCAGAGAATGGCTCACCCCTTAAGGGCTGGAGGGGCTGGGGTTAACCAACTCCGAAAGAGCCACACCTGGAAGAGACCAGGGTGACTGCCTTATAAAGAGCAGCAGGAGTCTGCAATGAAGGGGGGAAGTTTAGAAAATTGCAGAGAAAGTGCAGGGAGTGTGAAGGGCTCCTTCAGAGAGGACCCTAGACAAAGGGAGCTGTGACAGAAAGAAGCCCAGGGAATACAAGGGTGTGTGGATGGAGTTTGGGCCTAGATATTTGGGGGCCCCTAGAGGCCAGTGCCAGAAGGCTAAGTTCTTGTTAGGAAGAGCTGGGAGGACAGGCTGTGAGAAAAGACCGGGACAAAAGAAGAGCTCCGGTTATGCAAGAAGACACCAGCGCTAAGTAGGAACTGTTGTGTGGTGACTGACTTTATTTTGGGACCCTGAGGATTGCTAAAAACTGGTTTTTTTTATTAAACCACTTGGGGGGGGGGGGGGGACACACGACACGACTTATCCATGTGAAAACCTGTGTGCTCTTAGCGGGCCTGCAAAGGGGGGATGAAAAGGGCAGAGTGCCTAGAAAGCAACGCCTGACCACGAGGGGGTGCTCAGTAAACAGCCACCTTGCTACAAAACATTAAACAGCTGGAAACGGTGAGGATCAATTTAATTAATAATAAAAAATTCTAGATATAATAACTGAAGTAAAACAGTAGTTAGCATTTCAAAAACCTGCAAGCCATTATCAAAAAGATGAATTACCCCAAGCAAAGAAGATTGGAAAGTACAAGCTCAATGATGTATGAGTTTCAAAGAAAGTAAGTCTTTGCAAACAGGTAGAATTGTCTAAGAGATGCACTCAAATCACTCCTTATTCCAGCTGCCACAAGCTGTGCTAGTGGATGAAATGGAAACCACCTTAAAGCAGTGTGAAGGCTGAATCCAACTTCTAATTTGCAAAGTGCATCTGCTTTATAGAGCCTTTTTACAGCAGCCTCATAATTAGAAAAACATGGCTTATATTTCTCTCACTTCCTAAGCCATAAAAAAACTGGCTTTATTTTTAAAACACTAATTACATGATGGGGAAAAGCCTCTAATTTCAAAGAACACACTCAACTAAGACAAATAATTTGTAAGCAGAGTAACAAAATTTCTCTGGTGGCAGAGAAATTATGTGGTACTGTAAGGAAGCTTTATTAAGCAAACACATTTGGAACTCAAGATGCTGAGTTCTTCTGGCTTTGAATTTGTTTCTGGTTCTCGAACTAGCACTGCTTGAAGCAAATGATGCAGCTTTGTTAAGTAATAAAAGCAGTAAGATATATTAGTCTTTTCCTTTTCACAAAATTCTACCCAAAACAAGAAAGGCCTTATTGGATTTTGCAAACATTCTACCTTACATGCTGTCTTCAGACATTATAAATGTCTGTGTAGCATTTGGGCAAATTTGTAAATGACTTAGAATTTCAAAGATGGCCATGGGCTCTATATTGCTTTATAAGCATGTGTATTAATTCTAACTGGCTATCCTTAATTCTATAGTGAAGGAAGAATATGCAGAAAAAGCTTATCATGCATATGGTTGGCATCTTGAAATAATTATCTTGGCTCTTGCTACTTACTGTATTTAATTTAAATACTTATTAATTTATACTGCTGTGGCAGCCAAGCTGTAATAGGTGCAGCAGAAACACAATTAGATGAAGTCCAATAATAATGGCCTAGCTCATCCTCCCCAGATCCACACAAAGAGGGTTCTTTCCATGTACAGATCTACATTCCCTCCTATGCAGAAAAGGGCTTCCTCTTTGGGACCATTTCTCTCCTCCTCTGGAGTCCTCAGAGGTGCTTCTGCAAGTCCAGGTTTTGTGCAAAGGAGTGGGCAAAAGGCACATCATTGATTCCCTTGAAGACAAAGAGGAATCTTGAAGATGGGACCTTAAATTTTCTCACTCTATAATCTGACAGAACAGCTACAAAGAAAACTACTTTAATGGTGAGCCAGAACTATGAGATGTAGCTCATAAATTAAAAAGGAAGGATACAAAGCCTCCAAAGCACCAGGGTTAGCTTCCAAATAGGGACAATCCTTTGGTGGTTTTTATCACTACCTTGTTTGCCACTCAACAGAACTGTGAAACTAGGGAATGGAAACCTATGAGGCAACCACCTATGTTGACTTTAATGGTATTACAGGTGGCAGCCTGTCCCTTACGGCCTTCCTTTAAACCTCCTCTATCTCTTGATGAAAGAATGATTCTACCTGATGAATTACACAATCTCTCCATTAGATTTGTACAATTTAAGATATCTCCCATGTTCTATGTTATATCTTTGATATAACCAGTTGTCTGGAGCAAGTTAAATTCTTAACTTGCTGCAAAACTGGTATGGGCCATCTTTTATAGAGCAGCCTATCAAATGAACTTTGTTTAGGGTGCTGTGAAGACTAGGATCTTGGATAAGATGGAACAGGAAGGGGGTAGTGACAGAGAAGAGGCGAGGAGCTGTAGCAGATTTGAATATTAAACCATAATAATGTTTGGTATTCAAACTTCGATGAGGAACTCCAAATCTTTTGCTTTGATGGAGAAAGTGTCCATTTTGTACACTCCTGATTCTCTGAACTGGATGTAGATTCTTGAGCTTGGTAATGGTCCTTGATGTGAAAAGATCCATGTGAGGCAATTCTCAGATCTTGCAGGTCTAAGTGAACACCCATGAATTTAAGTAACACTCCTCTCAAAGATGCTCCTGATGCTTGGTTGTTGAGTTTCACCATTAGGTGAGTAGCTTTTATAAATGAATAGGCAAGTTTCCACCCAGAAAGTACTAGTTTTGATGCCTCTCAAACATGTGTTGCACTCCTGGTACCCAGTATGTTAGTTGAAGAGACCACAATTGAGTTGTGTACTCATATTAATACTTGAGGCTCTGCAGGCCATCCGAGCTTCAAGATATTTACATTTAGTTTCTTTATGATTGGACCTTGTCCACTGAACTCACTCCCAGTACTTCCAAGCAATGCTTCCAAGCCTCTCAAATGGTATCTGTTTTTAAGGCCACAATTAGAGGGTCATTTTCAGCCATTTCAGATCAAAACAACCCAGCCCACTGGATCATTTTGGGATTATTATAAGAAAGGGGAAGATTCCTCTTTAAATGTTCTTGTTCAAGGCTTCTTTTGGTTACCCAGCTAGCATGTCCTTTCACCTCCCCTGGGTTGGAGGGAGGGGATTTGGGAGGAAGTGTTTTCTGGGAAGGCAGTTTGCATATTCCATATAGTATCCTGTGTATACTTTAGAACACACAGACAATGATCAGCTGTGACTCTTTTCTGCTTGTTCTAAGAAGTATCTTCTCCAGATAAATGAGCAGGTCACCTGATGCCAAAACTCCAGAAATTTTCTTTGACTGGCTCGGACATCTTGGGGAACTTTGTCTAGCTCTAGACTGGCCAGTCCTTTGGACTCTGGATTGAAATATGGATTTGACAGGTGAGAAATGAAAACTACTGTGAAAGGACTAGCCAGGGCACTTGTTTTCTATCACAGATACTTTCTGCTCAGCCCTGTTCTGAAGTGCTTTTTTCAGTGTTTTCCCAATCAATATTTAGCGTTTGATAGACATAGATATTAGAGGTTGGTTTAACTAAAGAGCTAAGTATGCCAGGCCTGGAGCCAGAGTGCCCTCCTTTATTGTTAGTCAAGAGAAAAGGGAACAGAGAGACCAAAGAGACATACAAGCTCACTGAAAATTCAGCTTTTCCCTGATGTTAACAGGATATTTGGGAAGTATCTTTTCCTGGTCTAAAATGCACACTCCCAAATCCTTGGAGCAATATACCTCAGAGAAGCTGATCACAACATCATAAACCTTCTGAAAAATGAATGCCAATTTTTCAGGTTCTTGAATACCACACTCTCCATAATGGATGTACATTCTGGAAAGCTGGTTAAGAGTTGTGACCCAGTCCAGACACCGATAAGATTTTCCAGGTCAGGATGGATGAGAAAATATCTGGGGGGTTTTATTTCCTTGACTGGAAATAGGTATTTAGACAACTTTTAGCTGCTCTTCAGTTCTAAACTGCATAACTCTTGAGACATCTTTGATGAGGAACTCCAAATCCTTTGCAAGAAGCAGTCTTGCCTGAGTGCTGGCAAGCTATACAGGGACTTCCAAGCCCTCTGAGCACTCTTCTAACTCTGAAGGGCAGAGTAATTCAGGTTGTCTCTTGACAATCATCAGCCTTTTGTCATTTCTGTGGAGACAGTGGCCTAGGGAATAGGTCCCTTGAGAGGAAGAAATGCTGCTGGGGCTGCTTTGTGGGACCAAGAGATCACAGCTCCCTTGAAGGCCTGTGTTGTGACATATCCTATTGTTATCAATGGGAGAGCTGAAAAGCTTTGTCCCATGCAGTTGCAGTGTGCCCTTTCTCTTGCACCTTGGTGGGCTTAGTGCCATAGGACTCTCCCACTCACAGCACTATGCTACTTTTACTGGTCAGATGAAAATACTGAGTCAATACCTACAAGTTAAATATACAGAGAGACTACACTGCACTGCCCTGTGGTAGAACATCAAAGGAATTATGAGCAGGTTATAATATGTAAAAACCCTTTAGAACAATTACATTAACTCTTGTAATGTGTTGTACAGAGTAGCGCTAGAGATACTGTACTGTAACTGTTCTGCCTTTCCTACCAGAGAATGAACAGGCTTCCCCAGTAGATATTCAAATATTGCAAGAGAACATAGTGTATGACCATCAAAGGACAGAAGATGACCACATAGGCTTAGCTTTACAAACCTTAGCAACTGAAATTCTTAGGAAAAACTACGTACAGTGTCTTATCACTTTAATTCTAAAGCACAGCTACTGGCTGTAGCTGCAGAATCTGTTCCCTTCCCTCCCCCCAACATCCAGTTCTCTCTTTTCAGATGATAAATTGTACATTACTTATATTGGTATCATGTTCCTAATTCATGCTACCCTTTGGTGAAAGAAATTCTGCCTAATTTGCAAAGGTGCTAGTACCTTCTCCTTAAAGTTAGTTCATGATCCCTTGCTTTTAAAGTAATGAAATCACTATTTTAAACTTCCTGTTGGCAACAACTCTTTCCAGATATCGTGTTTTTGCTCAGATGCTTCTCTTCTGAATAAATCTTAACATACTTATTGGGGAGAAGAGAAACTCACATTTCTTCTGTAGTGTAAAATTGTAATTAACTAAACTGTAATTTAAACTAAACTGTAATTTAGTTCTTACACATTATTCTAAAATATTCTGAAAATCATCAACTTGGAAATCACATTTCTATCTCAAATGTTTTTACCTACTGTTGTTACAAGTAACATCCTCCACCTTACTTTTTAAATACATTAAAGACAAAGTTCTCTATTTTTTTCAGTTTGTTTTACTCTGGGCATTTGACACCACTTTGTTGTAGCATCATTGTTTTGCTGATGACCATTTGCCCTTACTGTCTCATACACTGGCATAATGGCATCACTTTCGTGCACTATTCTGGGAGAAGCTATGCTCTTTCCCAGGTCTTGTAAGAGGGCCTGGGACTGAAACTGAGCAGACATCAGGAAGATGTGTGCAGAAACTGGAAAAAGGAAGGGGAGAAGAGAAGTGAGCCATTTAGTACATTTGCCACTGGTCTTGGGCCCACCAAAAAGACATTAATAAACCTCATTGGGGGGAGCAGAAATTCTCTGATAATTTTTTTAAAATTAGGACTTTCTTAAAAAGAAAAAACCCAAAACTAAACAGGACACCTTATTGCACCAGATAATTGGTTTTTTAAAAATTACTCCTTTTCATTTTAGTGAACATCGACTTTTCTAATACTATACCATATTTTTTTGTAGAAAGAGACCCCAATATTTGTATTAGAAGATAGCTAAATAGGATACCTTTGCATACGAAACTGGGATTTAACAGTCCCCAATTTATTTTCTCTCTTGATTAAAACTTAAGTATTTTTGTTGTTGCAAACTGTAATTCTCAGTTCCCGTTGGCTAACACCGAACGTACTGCTGATCTGACTGATTATTTGTTTAGTAGCACTCGGCACACTGAACAGGGCAGGTTTGTTCTGCTGAAGACTTTATTACCCATCTGCTACAAGGCACGGCTGTGATATTATTCATTCTATTTTCCCTAAAACAACAACAACAAAATCACTTCTCATGGGTATGCAACATTATGAAGAAAAAAATAATCTGGCACTTTATCTTTCAATGTCTTTTGCCAGTACTCAGGAAAAAATATAGATATAGCACTTTTATTAGTAATAAACAACAAAATTAATATTTCTTCCTTGATCATACAGTACCAAGGAGACATCCCTGAATTTGGAATGCATTTATTTCTTAACTAAAATTAATCAGTTGATTTAACTCCTTCGTCATTTCAAACACTTATGCTCTTTATTTTACAGATCTATTTTTGTAGTTCTCAGTTAAGAGCATTCCTCCTCCTTTCCTCAAATCAGGGTAAAGCTCTATAGCTAGTGTTTTTTTTATTAATCCCATTTGAACTGCTTTGCTATCATGTAAAAAATGCAAACCACCTAACAGTAATTTCTACAGTGCATTTCATATTCTATTATAGAGTAGAGTACTGAATGTTTAGAAGATGTTACACAGATAGACTGAAGGGTGGAGGGGGCGGTGGAACCCGAATGATAATGATTTCAGAAAGCGGAGGTTAGAATGAAACATGCCTTTAAACACTGCATACAGTTGTTCTTTCCTTTCCATAATTTAGACAAAACCAAATGAAGGCATGTGGGAAGCTAGGCATGGTATATCAATATTTATGCTGCTTGGAATTTATGAACACAGCAAACCTCTATGCAAATGTTTCAGCTACATAAAGGAAATACTGTTTCTCCACACATCATGCTTCAAGTCACATGCTCTTGAATAAAGATTTCAAGAATATACTAGTGGGTTTTTTTAATGTTGTTTGAAAGCTGGAGTTTAAAAAAAAAAAGAATAATAATGCAAATTATTTACTGTATGATCCAATTTCAAATACATAAATAAATAAATAAATAAATATTCCTTACTCTTGGCGGTAAAGGCCACAAACATCCCTTCCTTTTTCCTACCAGAACAATCAGATTCTGTTCAACAGTTTCTCTGAATAAGACACTAAAATAGAGTTTCTTTGAACTGACATATATAGCCATTAATTATATGCTTTACTCTGCATTCATAAACAATACATTTAAGAATAACTTTTCCTACCAATCCTATATAGTTCTGCATGGCCAATTTTCAGGTCTGTCAAGTGAAGCCAAAAGTAATATTCCAGTGTCATGTTTACAGCCATCTGTGTAGATGCAAAATCAAGTTTGGACAGCTTTGATCTTGATAAGGTGCAGATATTTTGATGTGAGGGATGACTACCTTGATTTGGAAGCACAAAGAGATTAAAATGCTTCACGAGCTGGTAAGAAATGGGCAGAAAGGTGTAGGGCTCCCTTCAAATTAAGTCTCTAAAGTACTGACTGAGACTAATTAAAACAATTCTAGCCATATTTGGAAAAAACTCACACCTGCTAGCATTAACTTTTCCTAATAAATAACTTCCAATAAATTTTATTAAGAAGGCAATTTTGCATATGGGGGAAAATCGACCCCTAGTTTTTATCATTAAAGGAGAAACTAATTAAAATGTTATATTCTACAGAACTCTACAAAGACAGCCTTTCTTTGCCTATTTTGCAATCTGAGACAGTTTTATTTGCTGCTTTTGACACTTCCTATTTTACTATTTTAGGAATACAAACATGAGTGGCATCATTGTCCAATGGTCAAGTCACACCCTCTTAATACAGACTGTCAGGATGGTTGGTACAGCAAAAAATACAGTGGGGGAAATGCAGGCTCCGCTAAACTCGATGTCAAATAACTATTGACTTCAATGGGAAAAGGACTTCACCCCATACATCTAGGTGATGCTCTTTGCCTCCTGGAAAAAGTGGAGATGCAAATAACATCATCAATTCAAGATCAGTGACATGGGAACAGATTCAAAATGGATAAGGATGTATTATGTCAGTGATGTACAGGGAGAGAGAACGGTGCGTTTAACCCATTGGAGGAAATATGGCAGCTAATCTTACAACCTCTTTTAAACCAGTATGATCTCAGAATGATTGCTATGGGTGTTACAGAGCTCTCTTGACATTAGCCTTAGTTGGAGTCCAAAGGCTACAGCCCTTAGTAATGAACTCTGTCACAGGGCCTTTAATAATTATAACCCTCTCCCCTCTGCCATCCTACCTAAATTTAAACAAAAAACAAATTTTTAAAAAGCCATCCTGATAGAATAAATGGTATAATTTTCCTCCTCAAGGTCTTCCGTTTCAACAGAAATGGGGAAATGTTATTTTAAGAGTTTGTCACACTGAAATCTGTAGAAATACTGGTAATTCATAGCTTAACTATTTCAAAATGTGACATGAATCAAATGTGCCCTGAAGGAAAAAATGAGCCCTACTCTTGTTATCATGGATTACTACAGTTTTGTGGAGTTGTAACTTTAATTGAAAAACATCATCTTCCATAATATCACTTGTGTGCACAGATTAGATTTGAATGTACTGGCCAAAAGTTATTGTAGTTATTGTAATCTTAATTCACTTTTTGACAGGTAGGAGCTTGAGTCAGTTGTTCTAGCTGTACAAATTGAAAAATGACCCACCCTTACATTTCCTTTTAAGGGAAAATAATTCAAGCTATTTTTGCCACAATGTCTTAGGCCCTTCCACACCTCCTCACTTTCCCAATATTGGAAAAGGTAAGGGAGGTGCATCTTGTATCCCTAGTTTTTCCAATCCCACTGTGAGCTCATTCTCCATTCTTTATTTGTGGTAAAAAAGTTTCACTTCAGTACATGACTTCATACACAAGGTAGCATGTGTTGTGAGAGTGTCTGGACACTGGAGAATGGCAAGTCATGCAGGGCTTTGGGCTCAGTTTCAAATTTATCATCTGGAGACACATTCTCAAGTGGCTGACTTCAGTTATCTATCTTTTTTTAAAATAACTAAATATGTCCATGTGAAAAACAGCACAATGTACACACAAAGCCTCCTCTATCTTTCCCCAATTTTAATTTGATTTATTGAGATTTCTCCCTTATATTTAACGTATAAAGAAAAGTTATTTTGCCCTGCCACCACTGCAGGAGCTTTTTAAATGATTCAAGGAAGTATAGCTTTCATTTAGGTTTGTGCCCTCCAGTCTGTTTATACTGGTCGATACACTTGTCTGAAAAATATAATGGATTAGCACATCATTCAACAAACTAGTCAGAAGGCAAGCTCAAGGCGACAGAGACCAAAAAGTAAATTACAGTCAGTAGTAGGAATAGGCCATGCCTAGAGCTAGGAAACATCATATCAGCACAAAACCTGTAGTCTGTGAGAATGTTACTTGAACTGAAAGGGATGAAAAATTTACTCTGAAATATCATAAAACAATCAGCTCTATGAATTCATATGGACCTATAAATTGTACAGTTTATGACACCTAGGGCAAGAAACTGATTCACTCAACCACTGCACATCGTAACCTCCATTGGCATCAACAGTAGGCATTAATGTTGTTTCATTTTAAAGGAACACTTGTGTAACGAGGTACTCTAACTATCAGAACTTATTTAACACATATACCATTTAAATATATGCAAAATGCTAATGTGCCAGAAAAAGACTGTCAAAATTGTACAAATGTGCTTTACATAGATAAAACAAAGACACCCGGAGATGTATCACAAACTCAAAAGATGGAAGGTCAAACGCCACATCATCCAAATAACACTTAATATGAACTTCAGTAGCTACAATTTTTAGCATATCTGTAATTATTAAACTCCATACTACAAGTACTCACTGATATTTTTAAAAATCACCAGAAATTGATCAGAAAACCAAGTATGAATCTTTTCATCTTTACTTCTATTTAAAAACATGCATCTTTATTTGCTGCAGGTGCCTTGGTGCTATAATATGAGGATTTATTTTTATTTACAAAGAGAAAAGAGCACTAACGGTGTCACAGGAGACTAAGGACACTGTATAGTTACCCTTCAGAAAATTAGCATATTGGGCCAAATTCATCACTGTTGGAGCTCCTGTAGTTTTAATGGAGTTACATCAAGAATGATTTTGCTTAGTATGTTATAAACTATAGGCCATATCATGTCCTTCGCTAGTAATGCTGTTAGGGATGAGTAAAGGTACCCAGATAACTTTGTGAGTTTCACTCTTTGAGTTCCTGCCAGCTGCACTTTTGGAGGGAGAGTTTGTGAAGAGGCATGTGTTGTGGCCTCCAAATTCAGTAAATCTAGATATCTGCAGGAAAAAGGAACTCCAATTTGGCAGAATCTAGGCTCAACCACTCCCTTCCCCCTACCCCTAGCATTACTGCTCCTTCAGTAAATGTGCTTCCATTGATGTTGCCTTAATAGCACTCCTACCACTTCCATTAGTACTTGTTTTTTTTCACACACACACACACACACACTTGACTGCAGGGATTGGGCAAAATTAAGAGCATTAATCTCCTGGTGTTCAGTTTGCCCACCTCTTCTCCTGAGCCCTGATCACATGGAGTTGACTTTAAGTATTTTATCTAGGATTTTAGGAAAGGGAAGATCATACCATGGAGCAACTGACGCTTTGGGGGTATTCCCACAACTCTGAATTCAGACTTGCTCCCCACTGTGGATAGCCTGATAGTTCAGATAATCTGGGCTGTCTCTGATCAGAGGCTAATTCACGTCCATACCATTGTGAGGAAATTTTGTTGTTACTTTGTGGATAAAATCAGGTGGATTTGGGCCAAATTGCCTGCATCTGTATGAAGTAAGGGGGCACTATCCTGGGAAGACTATTGCTAAATCTGCCCTGCTTTACTTTCAGCCAGTGTTATTCCCCAAATCAATGGAAGTATTGGGGATATCCATCTGTTCTATGGACCCATGAGCCTCCTGGCTGGTGAAAGCAAGATTTGGGCCCATTGTTGGGGGATATTTTCTCTCACAAAAGAGGAATATAGCCATCTTCCTTTGCATGCCCTTTCCTCAAGAAATAACACTTGATGCTGACAATCTGGCAAATTATCATCCAATATCAAAATATCTCCTACTGATAAAGTAATTGAAAAGATGTGAAAACTCCCTGAGTATCCATCTTTCTAAGTGATCTAATCTCTTTAAGGGATCCCTGTCAATCTGGGTAGTTTCCAGGGTACAGCATGGAGACTGCATCGATTGTACTAAAAGATGATCTCTTCTAGCATTGGATCAGGTTTTTAGCTCCTTCAGATTGCCTAAAGTACCATTAATCATTATATGTTGTTGGTGGACCTATAGACCACAGCAGGAATGGGATGGGCATGCCCTTGGGTGCCTCTATTCCTTTCTTGCTGAATGTTCTAATGTTCTGAGAAGTTAATTTTGAGCAACATCTTGTCTGAAGGCACTGTGGGGTTCCACAGAAATCTCACCCCTCCCTCTGCTATGGAGTCTTTAAGGGGGTCAGTGAGGAAATCATGGGCCAGTCTGTTGATGATACCAGTGTCTATGTTTCAATTTCTTCAGATTTGATCGATGCAGCGGAATACTTTGCCTAGTGAATGGTTGCAACTGGAGCATGAGTGAGAGCTGGCTACCTGGTTGAGGCTCGATCTAGCAAGCTCTTTGGGGCAGGGACCTTCTTGTTTATGTGTTTGTGCAGTGCCTAGCACAAAAGGTTTTTGATCCATGACTGAGAACCGTAGGTGCTACTGCAATACAAATAAGTAAATATATAAATAATTATAATAATAGATGAGACAGAAATGATGCTGCAAGATTGAGGGAAGCAGCCAAACGATATGGTGAAGGTTATATCCATTCTGTGGAGATAGAATGTGCCCCCTGCCTTTTGTTACTTAAGTTTGTAGCGTGGGGAAGAAGTTAAAACCCCAACTGCTGTTAGATAATCAAGCACCAGCACCATGGTTAGAATGAGGTGTCCTTCTCTTTTGGATGTCAACCTTGCTATTGTTATCGATGCCCATCTCACCTTGAGTTTTGACTGCTGCAATGAACTCTGAACTTTAAATCCACTGAGACACTGATGAAGAATACGAAGCATAAACTGGGAGCATAATGGACCAGTACTCAAGTTTCTGTATTGGCTGCCTGAGTGTTCCTGGACGGAGTTTTAGGCATTGTTTTGGCCTATAAAATCCTATTTGCTTTGGGATACACCTAAATGAGAGACCATTCCCCTTTCTACACAATACTTCTGCACCTGCAATTAGCAGAGGCACTAAAGCTCCTGTGATTTAAAAGAAAAGGGACTATCAGAAGGACATTCCCTGTGAAAGAGCCTCAACTTTGGAAGAACTTCCCAACTGAACCTTGATTCAAAACAGCTTAATTTGTTGACCTTATAAGCACAATGCAAAAACCATCTGTCTTCTCTATTTGGGATAAGGAGGAGTGTGATGAGAGCTGGTTGTGGGGGGCAGCTGAGCTATTGTTTAGCACCAATTATTATTTTGCTTCTTATTATTAAGGTTGCCTGAGACTTCCCTTTATTAAATCCTGTTTTCATTTGCTTATAACTAAGCCAAGCTTTACCCATTCAGGCTGAAATTTTACGTGCCTCAAACTGAATTGTTATAGAAAATTTCAGCCAAAACAGTTCAGGTGTTTCCAAGTATGGGGCCAGGGAAAAATATGTTGTTTTGCTCATGTTAAAGTAGTCTAGCAACCTTGTAAAAAAGCTTTAGCCCCTACATCCATTGAAGCTGGGACTTGAAATTGGTGTGAAGGGGTGGAGCCTTTGCATAAGAGATATGCCTTTTACCATCCCTGAGAAAATGCACCCAAATTTGTCCAAGTTTAAAGCTTTTGAAAAACTGCAGTTTGAACATGCTGACATCTTTTTTTAGCGGCTAAAATCTCCAAATATTCCACCCTCACTGAGCATGCTCTAGCCATTCAAAGCTCCTACATGTGACCAGACTTTACATGCCACATCCACACAGAGCAACTGAGCCTGCTCCAGCCAAGGGCTACCGGGACAAAACCAGATTTTCCCTGTAATGGCTGTTCTGAGTCAGGATACGGCGAGGCTCAGGAACTGAGAGCAAAGATTCTGTCTCTTCTATACAATCTTTATTTGCCCCCCCCCCCTTGTGTGTATATGTGTATTATAAATACACATACATATTTGCATAGAGGTGTGCTCTCTCTCTCTCCATATATATATTTATATATGTATAAATGAAATCATGCCTATACACATAGATCCATTCGAATGCTGCTATTTTTGCAGGTGCACTAGTCTCTTCTATATAATAATAGTTGTGTGTATAAAACAACCCTAACCCTTTATAATGGTTCCAGAGAGCTGTACATTGTAACTAGCAAACAAAATTCAATGAAAATATGTAGCATTTATCATTGGAATTATTCTTTACTCGCATACTTCTGTTATCAAAGGGTAATAGTGTTTATTTGGTGAACTTTGAAAGATAAAAAACATCCATCCATTGAAAACTATGAACTTAGTCCACAGACTCAAATAAAGCACCAATTTCATTAAAAGTTAAATCATATCTGCTTAGCATTACTAATGAAAAAAAGGATAAGAATGAAGTAGCTATGAGAACTACAGCTATTGACATCATTGACCTATAAATACATCCTCTAAGTTGATATGCAGCAATTTAATATCCCTGTTTTGATATAATTGCTATTACAAAAAAGTCCTTTGCTTCCAAGTGTTAATACAATTGCAGTTCATATTTAAGATAATCTGACTAAAAGGAAAACTAATTTCAAAATATTTGATCATGAAAGTTGTCCTCATCTTTTACACAGATAATTTAGTCAAATAATATCAGATAATCTTAAAGCAGATTTAGGAGAAAATTGCTAGGGCTCCATCTAAGCAGCATCCATTTGCACTTACATAAATGTACTGAATGTGTAGGAAGACTTTGACAGCTTGCCATATGTGATTTCATTCCGTAGCCTACCTACTTTACCATCAAAAATTATATCCTTTGAAGCATTGCCAGAATTACTTTAGCCCAGCAGATATGCTAGATATGCCCTTTAAAAGCCATATAATTTCCTTTCTACTCTGAGTATTTCAATATAGCATCTGCTCAACTAAATTCTTTTGAAGGTTAAACCCAAAAAACCCTGTACTACATTTTACTAAGATGTCCACTGTTGAACAAAGACTATGAATGGCAGAGACTAAATATGGGGTTAAATGAGACCTCAAAAGAGGAATAGACAATTATCAACCATCGTGGAAATATTATAATTCTGCACATAGGAAATAAGTGTTTGAATTTCAGGATAGGCAGGCGTTTTATTTGAAATAATAATAATCCCTAAATTTTATACTTTCATTCCATCATGTTGTTTATATGTAAATTCTTATACAGTTGTGACTTGGGTGCTGATGCCATAATGAGACACATTACACATTAACAACTTGATTCAGAATAGTATATATAATCTTCTTTATAATCTATGCTTTTTATAATTATTTTAAAAGCCCCTATCTGATTACCTGAGCACCTCCCCAGGTGTTCTACTGATAATGAATAGATAAACATATCATCTAGTGTCAAACAGTAGTTGTGACATTTTTGAAATATCTTCAGTTCAACGTCTTTAATTTCTATGCGTGCTACCCAAGGTTGCAGGACTGTGTTTTCAGTAAAGAGCTGAATGAATCCCCATAATTACATGATTTTCTTGTCTGCTCAACTGAAAAGGTTTCAAAACATATTAAAATGGCAGTGTCCTTTCTTAGTCTCGTGAAGCCCTGCAATGTCAATTTTAATTAGCGAGCTTTTGAAGTTATGTTTCTATTTCTGGGAATTTGTTCCCAGTTTTACCTATTATTTTACATGAATTTGTATTTTTGCCATCAGAGAAGTTGCATACTTTTCTAATCTATAGGGATGCATTCTGAGAACATCACTAGCATGCAAACTGCACTATGGTAATCTGGAAATTGTAGTGTCCAAATAAAGTATTATCTGAGCATGCTCATATCAGCTAGTCAGACATTTGAAACACCTACAGAAATAAATATGCATGGTGGTGATGCATAATAATGGACCAGCATCAGAAGAAAACACAATTAGTTTTGTGAATCCAATCTCAGTGGCCTTCAGACGAATGTGTAAAACTCTCATCTTCATCTTGGCTTTCCCACAGCTGCAACTGAGAACAGTAAAGAAGAATAAAACAGGAAGAAGAGAATGATAAAAATGGTGAAGTCAAGAAGGAAGAGGAAGAGAAGGGAAAACAAGTAGTCAAGAGTGGTGTGTGTGTGCTTTATGTACCCCATACACTTGGAATGCCCTTCCTGAGCTTGTCCACACAGCCAATCCTATCCAAAACATATTTAAATCCTTTCTGCAGACCTACTTCTTCCATGACACTGGCAAGGAAGTAGCTGACTAAATCCCTGATCCTGAAATGAGCACAGTAGATAGCCCCTTTTCAACTGGGCTTTGCACAGAACCAGGGATTTGCTCAGGTGCAGTTCACATTGCACAAATCGCCTACTGTCTATTTCATCTATATCTCATGAGTGAACTGCTTATGTACGTGAAGGAAGGAGACTAAATGTCAGGGGCACTGAGACACTGGAATGGAACCAGGTAACTGACTTGGGAGAAAGACAAGAGGGTTGGATGGGGGGGAGAAGGAGCAGGGGGAGAGAGGATTTGATGTTTTTAAAAGTAAAATAAATAAATAAAAAGAATAAAAAAGAACAAACATGTAACTAATCAGATATGTCTCACAGTGAAAACTGTGTTTTTGGTTTACATTCTTTCTCCTTTGTGTGTCTTTTAAGATTGCAAGCTTTTTGTAGCAGGGAACATATCTTCCTCTTGGTTTGTAATGTGCTTAGCACATTTTGGGGTGCCACTACAATCTGAACCTTTGGTTCTCAAACTGGAAGGGGGTCACGATGTGATTATGTGGGGGTTGCGAGCTGTGAGATGCCCTGACCTGGCCAGACATGAGGCTGTGAACCTCTCTGCTTCCTCCTGGCAGAGAAACATGAGGGAGGAGCGAGCGGTACTGATACACACAGATACTGCTCACGCCCCACAAGTTTCTCCACACCCCCCAGGGGGCTGTGGGGAGGGGGGACAAGGAGCAATGCCAAGACTTCTTGCATCCAGGTCACTTTCCCCAGCTGGGCTGTGTTGTGAGGCAAGCATCAGGAGCTGTTTCTCTCTGCCCTCCTCTTATGCAGCCCAGGTGGGGAAAGTGATCTGGATGCAGGAAGCCCTGACATTGCTCCTTGCCCCTCCTCCCCATAGCCACCTAAGGATGCACAGAGGAGCAGGGTTCGAGGAGGGAGCAAGCAGCAATACCAGCTCCATGCATGCAGGTCAGTTTCTCCAGGTGGGTACAGGAGGGGAGATGCAGGGGTTAGGGATAAAGAGAGAGCACAGTGCAGGGGTGAGGGACGAAGGGGGAATGGAGGGGGAGCGCCCACAGAGGCTAGGGGGTTGCACTCAGAGGCTTGCTGTTTGAAAGGGGTCACCAAAAAGTTTGAGAAGCACTGATCTAAACAGTAAATAACAAGTCACTACTATATGTAACACGAACAGAATCATGTGAGAATTTATTTCCTTCCAAATAAGAATTGAGATTACAAAATATATTGCTGAAGGACACGGGGTGGAGCATGGGGGAGGGACAAGTAAATCAAACTACTACATTGCAAAAATATTTGAAAGCATACAGTCAAGTTGTAACTGGATCAGGAAACAAAAATAATATAATCAAACTGCCACTTATATTCATGCACTTCAAAGTACTTGTTGCTTACAGGGACAATGAGGTTGTGCAATAATTATAAACAGTTTCCTAAAATATACCTCATATAAAGCATAATGCTAACACTATACCAAAAATGATGATAATACCTAGCATGTGTAGGCCCTGATCCAAGGCCACTGAAATCTTTCCATTGCCTTCAAAGAACTTTGGATTGGGCCCATATTGTGTACATATTATATACACGCTGGTTGAGCTAGGTGAAACAGCATATTTACAACAAAAACTAATATTGTAGTTTACAGTCCCTAAATTCATCCTATGAAGTCTCACAAGACTTAAATCTCATTTAAAATTCTTAACATGGAGTTCACGTGGGAGTTAAGGAATGCATGCAGCCGTGTGCGAGTCCCTTGTGTTGCGGCAAGTTTCATCCTAAAACAGACATCATTCCAAACTGAAGTATCAAACTGTTCAACTGCACCTCACTACTGCCTACATCCTAATTCAGAAGTACTCAGCCTTGAAGGCTCGAAGACGACTTTGGCATCCAACATAGTCAGAGACAGTGTATTAAGCTAATGATGGAGTGAAGTGGTTAAAAAATGTGGTGATGGTGTTCGTGTCACGACATTTTGGCTTCATGACACAATGTCACAATGTATGCAAAGGCCTGAAAAATACTCTCCTGCTATTATTTTATAGCTCTCTGTGACTCCATTCAAATATGCATGGAGCCAGCATTTCTCCTCTCTTAGAGCAAGAATTTCTCTTCTCTATTGCTTCTACTTCCTGCCTGTTGATTGATAGGATGAGGTACCTCTCCCCTCTGTTCCCTGACTTTCCCTTTCTCCATCCTTCCCCAAATCCTGGCTGCTAAGGAAGAGATAATTCTCCTCTGTACTCTTAGATACACTTCCTAGCTGCTGAAAGGAGATACTTCTCCTCTCTACTACCTCCTCTCAACTTCTTGGCTGTTGACAGAGAAGAGGTACAACTCCCCTCTCTTCCCTTCCCCAGAACTTCCTGGCTACTGAGTGAGGCTATGTTTACACTGCCAGCGAAATTCGCTGGTTGTCAATAGGAGATAGACAAGCTACGTAGAGTAGATTGCGTATCTCCCACTGACTTCCTAACTTCTACCTACTGCAGCGTCTCCACTATGCTGCACTGACAGGAAACGCCCTCCCGTTGACGCAGCATTACCCTTTTTGGCAGGGGTGGATTAGCAGTGTCGACTTTCGGATCGATTGAGTGGGTCTCCACTGCTGCTCAATCGATCCCGCAGAATCGATCCGGCGGCGCTGACAGTGCCACCATCAATGTAGACATAGGCTGAGAATGTATTACTGCTCTCTCTCCACCTAACCCTTGGCTGCTAATAAGGGGATGGAGTGCTCCTCTTCTCCCTCTGCTGGCTGCTAAGAGGGTGATGATTGTTTCCCCTCTCAATTTTGTCTATTCCTACTTCCCTCCCCTCAAATAGGAAAATTCCGAGAGACTGCAACCCATTTGCTCAGCTCTCTGTAAACTCTGCCTAAGATCAGGCAGCCAAATGGAGCTCTGATCCAGTTTTGCCAACTCTTTTGATTTTATTGTAAGTGTCACAATATTTGGTGTTTTCCATAAAGCCCTGGGCATGTTGGAAATTTGACCAAACCTGTGGACTGCATCTGAACTACATGGATCTCCAGTGCCACAGACTGATGATCAGATATCTTGACTAATTGTGCCATGGTAGTAACAGCTTTGCTAGCTGTCCTATGTGAAATTTAAAATCCTTCTAGATCCTTCTAAAAACAACATGAAGAACCAATGTCTTAAAAAGCACTGTCTACAGGAAAATAACTTTCTTGACAGACTTTTTTAAACTGTTATTAGAATTAATTATACCAGGTCTGTTACATTTTGATCCGTGCAGGAAAGGAATACCACACCTTTGATGTAATAGGCACTAAACAATAAATAAATTGTTGTTGCAGTAAAGGACCATCCATTTTAAAGCTATCAACCAATTCCCAAATCTTATTCAAAACCCTAAAGTATATTTCTGTGGTATTAGCCAATTAAACCAGTGACATTTTCTCTAGAATTGTTGCTGTGATATGGCAGTCTTGAAAAACATATCTTCTTAAGTAATAGCTAAAAACTGATACACATTTTTTCTGATAGAAATGA